>NW_008333388.1:479409-485103 GCF_000622305.1 Nannospalax galili
AAGAGGAGGGATTTCATCCCTGCCTCCTGTGAGCTGAGATGAGTCAGGGGTGAGGTAGCAGAGCTTGACCACCACCTTGCACAGTGAGATGCCACACCATGCTAAGGCTCCCTGTGGAGGAAGACGAAATCCATGGGCAGAGTCTCTCATCTACCAACTTCCAGGTGTTCACACATTTTGTCCCTCACAGCCCAAATCTGACCAACACAATGACGTCATCCCTCAGGACCTCCTTTGCCTGGTAGTTCACCAACCTGAGCTGACATGTCAATCAGTCTTGGAAGGGACAATCTGCTACCTTCATCCGTCTTCAAAAAATCCAGCAAGCATCCTAGGTAAAGAGGAATGGCAACAATACCTCTGCCAAGTGGCCACACCCTGGCTGTGAGGAGACAGATCACCTGGGGTACCACGAAGGGTTTGCCCACAGCAGCAGAATGCTTAACTCTTCCCAGGAACACCAGTTCCCTAGACTCCCCCAAATAAGTTTTCAGGCAAGTTCAGGGATCTGTCTGAGGTGTCCTGGGCCAGGAGGGCTGGAGTGGGAGCCCAGCCCTGACCCTAAGGGTCATGATGTTCCCATGCATCTTCCTCGTTCCCACCATCCTTGGCAGGCACTCCGCCCCACAAGGACCAAGCATTAGCAAGAAAACACCAGAAAAAAATGTAGTTCCTCCACAAAGTCCAAGTGCTGGGCAGGTGCTCACCCAAGATGCAGCTGGGAGCAGCTGTGATACTGGCCCTGGGTGGTAATTTTTTATAGTTAGTATGGTCACGCTGAGGACCTTCAGGAAGCAATGTGATAGCAGGATATAGAAGGGGTTAGGTCCTCTGAAGTCAAAGGATGACCAAGGTCTGTTCCTTGGGGATCCTCTATGGAGCTCAGAGGCTACCCAGCTCCATCCTCCCTGTCACTCACACTGTGAAATGTTCACCTGGTTGCAAAAGTTCCCATAGCTAGGAAGAGGCAGAGCTGGACTTAAAACCATCTTTGGATGCTCAGCCTTCAGCTCTTTCCACTCAAAGTGGGGATCAAAGCATACAGTGTGTGCGCAGAGGTAAACATGCACTTCCAGAAGCACGAGACATGCTCTGGTAGTGGAAAATGAACTCCGGAAGAAAACACGTACTCCGGAGGGGTTAACTGCACACTCCTGAGCTGAGGACGCAGCCCTGTAAGAATGCTCTCATTTCTCAGCCTCCCCTCTCCCAAGACAAGGCTAATAGATCCCCTATGGGAATGAACCCCCAGCAGGCAAACCCACCACCGTGCTCCACCTCCTTCTCCCCACCCTCTAAGCCTTGTTCTTGTGGAGCGAGGGAGGACCCCACCTCTGGCCATGTACTCGGTGACAATGTAGATAGGCTCTCTGGTGACCACAGCGTAGAGACGAACCAGCCTCTCATGCTGCAGGGTTTTCATCATGTTAGCCTCGCCCAGGAAAGCTTCCCGAGACATGGCTCCCTCCTTCAGGGTCTTGATGGCCACTTTCATGTTGTTTTTGTAATAACCTAACAGGGAGGAGAGTGGGGGAACTGTTCAGACACCAAAGTGATCCCTTCACCACAGTGGATGTGAGCTTCCAGGTGCCAGCCCCTCTCTGCTGGGGCCCAGGGCTAGAGGTGGAAGATACCCCTGGGGGTGGTGGTGATAGAGTACCTATCTTGTGTAAGATACAAGCCTGTCTCGGCACACCCTGTGGCAGAGCCTCAGGCTATGGAGGGAGTCACTAACTGGGGTCAGCAGATGACACACACTGAAGGGTATTGGGCAATGGTTAGGATTTTCCCTTCCCTGGGGCCCTATGCCTTGGCAAGGACCAGGCTGCAGCTCCTGCCAGAGGTGCCTTAAGCTCTGGCTCTGAGATTCCAGGTTGTTCCCCAGAGACATAGACCAAAGCAGAGGGAAACAGAAGGGACTGACATTATATTCAGATAATGCCAGATAAGCAGGACCAGGCATCAGCTGCTATGGAAAGGGGTGGGCACGGAGGCTGGTGGTTAAGCGGCTTGTCCACAGTCACACACCAGCAAGCTGTCTGTCGTTTCTGTCTGCATCAGACCCTGGAGCTCCTAGCTCCTAGCTCCTCATGTTTAATGCACAGCTGCCATCTGGCAGACTGGGGCTAAGAGGGGCCAGGATAAAGGTCAAGTGCATGTAAACCATGAAGCATCTAGCTGAGACTGAAAGACAGGCCGACTTAAGGTTTGGGAGAGCTGGATTCTATTTCCTTCCACTGTGAGGAGGTTATAACAACCACAGCAAGTCCGTTTGCATTCTGGGCCTTATTAGCTCATCTGTAAAGGGGTTCATAGCTCTGCTTCTCTCCCTGACAAGCTTCCCAGAGAAGCAGATATGCCGCCCACACCAAGCTGTCTGCCTTCCATGACCACTTCAGGCACAGGACACAGGGCAGGGAGAGGAAACCCTGAGATAGCACAACTCACCCATCCAGACTTCGCCAAACTGCCCAGACCCGAGTTTCCGGACCAGCTTGAGAGACTGACGAGGGATTTCCCATTCATCTTGGGCCCAGGGGTTCTGTGGGGCTGAGCTCACACAGGGCAGGGTCAGCCTCTGGCATAAACCATCCCCTTTCTCTGTATCATGGAAGAAAAGAGGGGTGAAGGGTACCAGAGCAGACTTCTCTTTGGGAGTCATACCATCCCCAACTGTGTCCACCCCTCTTCCCCACTGTATGCATGCCCATGTGCACACACAGCAGGATACGCTCCCCCAATCTGTTCTCTCTGAGACTGAAGGTCCTGGTTACTCTCCAAGTGGCCCCAAGCTGAAACAGCGGCAGGCACTGAGCCATTGACCTTGAATTATTACACAGAGTTGGCAATCCCTTATGTCTAGCTTGGGGATCACCCATCCCTAGGTGATTCATACAGTTTGGGATCACACAACAGAGTGCCCCCCAGACACCTCTCTTACTGGAATAGTGCTGCACCAGGGCCTGGAGAGAAGGGAAGGTGATCCGGGGCGAGATGTAATAGCCGCCTTTGTCCAGAGAGCGGATCTTATAGTGCTTGACCATCTCCCCTTGGGTGGTGACGTCCTTCACAGACAGGGAAAAGGCGCCTAGAGGGGTAACAACACATGCAGAAGGGAGGCATACGAGTGAAAACGTGGGACTAGGGTTGTGGGTTCAGCGGCCCGAATAAAGTCCCCTGGATTCTGTGCTTCATCCTCAGAGTCCCTCCAGCATAAATTCACTTTTCCTTGGTCTAAACTCTGCCCTCTGGTAACCCTCTGTCCTGGCTATCTGACTGGCGTGGACTTCCCCCTGAAGTGTACAAACTTCCAGGGAATCATGATCAGGTAGGAGCATTTCTCAGCACTACATGGGTCCTCTAATGGGGTGCCTGGAATCCTGGGAGATTGAGGGTCACCAGTGGCCTGGGAGCGGCAACTTCTTTGGCTTAACACTGCTGACCTCCCCAGGGAGCTGGTCACTAGGGCCTGTGCAGGAAGCATAGCAAGCTACTTCCCAGGGTATGTCCAAATTCACGCTGTTGTCATACACCCCTGTGTGATTTATCATCTGTGCTAACAAAACCTACAGACACACGGCAGTGGTAACAGATAATAAACAATGCTGGACTGCGAATTTCTAGGAGACATTTCTTTTGGTAGATTTGGTGCTTTTATAAAATGCCTCCGGCCTCCCAAGCTCTTCGTGAGTTGGAGAAGTTAAGCAGAGTCACTCTGAAAGCAGTCGGTTTGGGGTCGCCCCATCCCTCCCTGCAGGCTGCACAAATGAGGTGCAGTACCACCACTTCCCAGCAGGGGTCATACCTGGACGCCTCTCTCACTGTGAGGACCCTGATGTTCTGCAGTTCCGATTGGTTTGGGATTCTTTCCTATAACAACGGCCGCCCATCTCAAGTCCCTCTTCCTCGTGTCTTTCTTTGCCAACGTGCCTCTCTTGCCACCTACTTGCACAAGGATGCCAAGAGGCTGCGCTCCTGTCCGGTACATCTTGCGGTTTTTACAGCTCTCCTTGCCCGGGTCTCAGGCCCCAATGGGATTCTGCAGCCATATCCACCCAACCCTGCTTACTACAACAGGGTGGGCCTCGGTCTCTAAGGACCCAGAGCTGGAGCTCATGAGCACATTCATCCTCAAACCACTGGCATGGGGACAGGCGCTTTTCTCCCTGAGTGCACCTGTGTAGTCCTGGCTCTCCTGCACTAGATTGAGCTACGAAGGCGTGTGCTTGGGCCTCTCCAAGGCCCTGCCTACCATACCTTATGACAACTGGGCATTTTTGTTTGTCTTGAGACAGGGCCTCCCTGTAGCTCCAGCTGGCCTAAAACTTGCCTATATAGACCGGGCTGGCATTGATCTCACAGTGATCTGCCTGCCTCCACCTCCTGAGTGCGAGGATTAAAGACATGTGCTAACATGCCCAGCAACTTGGTATTCTCAAAGAGCACCCCAATCCTATCAGCTCCAATTTCACAAAACCTGGGCTCTCCTGCCTCTGGGAAGTGTCTGTGCTGCCCTGGGCATTACAGAGGAACACTGTCCTAGATTCAGACCTTAAAAAAATATTTTTCGCTCTGCTTCCCTGGGCCTGCAGGACCCGCAGGCCTCTCTCCAACCCGTAGGCTTCTCTCTCCTGGGTAAGTCAAATGGGCCCTCAGCACCTTGACTCCCCCAGCCTCATTCACCCTCCCATCTCCCCCACCGATCTCTCCTCCTAGCCTGGGTCTTGTCCCATTCTTTGTCTTGGTGCCCCAGACACCTGGGTGGGGAACCACCACTGCTTCTTCCTGATCCTGTGCATCCAGACCAACTCAGTGCCTTCTCAGGTCCCCAGGAGCCCCCTGGGCCTGGCCGGGCCTTCACATCCCTCTACTTCCCTGGGCCTGCACGACCTTCCAGCCTCTTTCCTGGATGCCGGGGCTGACCTTTCCTCCTCCTGGCCCTTTGCATCCAGACCGATCCAGCTCCTCAGTGCAGTCCCCAGGGGCCCTTGGGGCCACCTCTCGCCCCCATCTTCCTTTGCATCTCTGGGTGGCAGGGCCACCAGCTGCCCTAGACCAGCATCTTTCCTGGGCCCAGCTACCAGGCCAGCCCAACCCCCAAATTCCTGAGGCCAAAATCTTTCCTGGAGGGATCCAGACCTTAGGAGAAAGGCTAAGAGCATCTGATCCTAATCTGACTTGGGCCTCTGTGGGAACTCCTGAAGACAAAAGCAATCTGGCCACTCCAATATAAAATCAAAAGAGAGAACTGGAAGCTTACAGGAACTAGCCTTTCATGCCCCAAAAGTAAACCACAAAGACACACAAAGTTCACAAAAAGAAGCAGACAAGAATCAGAAACTACAAAAGAAATCCACATATCAAAATCATAGAGAAAAAAATAACATGAAAAACCAAAATAACATACCCCCACCAAATACCAATAGTCCTCTAGAGGAGTACAATGAGAACCCCCTAGAGATAATGCAGGACATGGAACGCAAAAGAACAATTATAAACATGATAAAAGAATTCAGTGAATTTAAAGAACACACAAAGAAATCAAAGAACTGAAGGAAGAGAGGGATAAACTTCTGAATGAATTCAGAAGAGTTAGAAATATTGAAGAATACTCAGGCTCAAATGAAGAAGGAAGTGAAAAACTCAGTAAGCCAATTAGAAACAAAAGGAGAAAGCCTCACCAATAGGATGAAT
>NW_008333388.1:489922-520112 GCF_000622305.1 Nannospalax galili
AGGAGCTCAGAACAGAAAGTAACCAACTGTGGCTAGTAATAATCAGATATATAGAGATTAGAAACACATGTGCAAATATCTTAATGTTAATTGCATTAGAAAATGAATTTTGCATATGAAACTGTGTATTTTAATAATGAAATGTAGATCTTTTTTAAATGTTAAAACCTCACTTAATTTTATGTCTTATAAGGTTTCTACTGAGGACAGTATTATATAACTGTAATAATTCAACTGTAAACCTAAAAATTTACAGCCAATTTTGAAAAAGATGCATCTTAGCTCAGAAAATTGTTATTGAATATGTCAATGCTGTTGTAATGAAATCCTTCTTCTAAGTATGTTGTTATTAAATAAATAATTAACTGGGAAAAAAATAAAATAAAAATCCTCTTGAACAGAAAAAAAATATTTTTCAATTCTTAATAGTTCCATACCTTTGTCTAATGAATTTTAGTCTTTTCACCACCCCCTCTTGTTGACCTCTCATCCGCTTCCCTCTCCTGCTGAAATTCTTCCTTCCAGATTTCTTAGCACTGAATGGTTCACCTGCCTTTCAGGTAGGAAACCAGTGGGTCCCCACACAGGTGCCCAGAATCAGCTGCTTGGGAAGCCGAGGGGCATCCTGGTGACTACGTGGAACTTTGGAAGTGGCTTCCCTACCTTACATCCACAGGCTCTATCTTCCTGATGCAGAGCGAGACTACTCTGGAATTCTGAGATGCATGTGTGTGCTCATGTGTGTGTTACACGTGCATGATATTTGGACAGTCCTGAAGCCTCAGCTCCGTCCAGCCAATTCCCAGATTCCCCTGATGAACAAGGACAGGGAGAGATGTCCAGACTTTAGGGAACCCCATCTTCCTCCACATCAGGGGAGAGGCAATTTCCCTGCACAGCACAGCTTAGCAACAGGTATTTCCACCACGAAATGGTGCTGTGTCTGAGTCTCACTTCAAAGAGTAAGGGTGAATCGGGCAGGGGGAGGCATGTGTCTAAGAAACAAGGTGGGCTCAGCTGATCCTGTGGGAGCTGGGTGATGGGTATGGGGGCACCATTGTGCCACTTTATCTATCTCTGTGTGTTGGAGATAGTCTACATGATCAACTGCCATGCATCTCCAGTGATTTGATTGTCTAGTTGTTTCGTGGATGGAGGCAGCCTGCCATGAGGACGGCCTAGCAGCCGTGTCCTAATACGTGCATATGTGGTATGTCCACAATTCATATCCACATGATGTATATATTTATAAAATTCAGAAAATCTATAAAATTTAATGCACTCTTTGGTGCATCTTGGGAAGCTCTCCACAGAGCACCCCAGCTTCCCCATCTTCTCCTCCCCAGTCCTGCCCTCGTCCTTGGAGGGGCAGTGAGGCTGTGCCATCTCCTCACAGTGTCACCGTGTGCTCTGAGTGACTGTCCCTCTCTGTAGAATGTCACCGTGTGCTCTAAATGGCTGTTGTGGCCCAGCTCTTGCTGCTCTGACTTGTGCTTGCTGGCCTCTGCCCTGAAGCCATGAATGGTATCAAGGGTAGCAGGGCACTCCTGCCCCATGATGCCTCTGTCTTTTCTCACTGCCCACCCACAGTGGGCATCTGGTATGGCTCTCATCCCCTGAGTCCCCCAAATCCATACTCTGTAATCTTGATCCCTGCCCCTCAGAAGGTGACCATATTTGGGGATAGGTTCTCAAAGAAGGATTAAGGTAAAATGAGGTGATTGGGGTGCCCTAGCCCAAAGGACTGTGTCTTAAGAAGAAGGGATTATGACACAGACACCCAGAGGGACGGCCTTGTTAGGAGAAGTGGTTGGCTATAGGCCAAGAGGAGAGGCGTCAAGAGAAACCAACCCTGCCAACACCCATCCCAGGCTTCCAGTCTCCAGAACCTCCAGGAAATAAACACCTGTTGTTGACGCTGTCTGCTGTGCATGTTTTGACTGCCCAAGCTGGACACGCAGAATCTCACAATGTTGAGTGGGAAACACCAGCAGTGGGGCTCCATTGTATAAAGCTGAAAGGCGACAGATCGGAGCCACAGAAAAGCAAGGAAGGGTTTCCCCACAAGCATATCATCTCTCAGGAAGGGAGGGGTGCTGAATCAGCAAGAGGCCAGTGGAGGTGTGAGGGGCTCCTGGACTTCTGGAAGGTTCTACCTCCTAATTGTGTTTACATGGGGATTTATTTAATATCGTACTGCACAATTTATTATTAGTTCTTCATAATTTCTGCATCTTTCATACTTTATAACAGAAAGGACATTAAGGATCTGAGGATGTAGTTAGTGGAGGACTTGCCTGGCATGTAAGGCCCTGAGTTTGCCTCAAAAAAAAAAAAGGCATTAAGAAAGAATGTCAGGTCAAGCATGGTGGCACATGCCTTTAATCCCAGGACTTAGGAGGCAGAGGCAAGTGGATGTCTATGAGATTGAGGCCAGCCTGGTCTACACAGAGAGTTCCAGCTGGGGCTACAGGGAGACCCTGTCTCACAACCACTGAAAAAAGAAAAGAAAAGGGAAAAAAAAAAATGTCAGGTAGATTCCATGGCATATGCCTGTACGTGTAATCTCAGTTCTCAGCAGAAGCAGGAAGAGCAAGACAAGTTTAAGGTCAGTCTACATAGTGAGACTCAAAAAAACAAAAATGAGGAGGAAAGATGTTAATCCCACTGCCAGGCTCAGGGCTTTGGTCAGATTTAGGAAGGGGGAGGGGAGGAGGAGGAAGAGGAGGGGGAGGGGAAGGAGGGGGAAGAGGAGGAGGAGGAAGTGCAGAATGTTATTTAGTAAGTGACAGAGAAGAAGGGAGGGAGAGGAAAGGAGGGACAGATGGAGGGAGGGAAAAGGGAGGAACAGTGACCTAAGGGTGACACAGCAGCTTGCTCAGTCACAGGTGGATTTGAGTCCACGTGTCTCACAGACTGGCTCTGGTCTAACTCACCAGTTGCTGCCCTTCTACACCTGGACACAGGCCACTTCCCAACCTCTTGTGTCCCGCCAGCCTCTGAGATCCTCTCTAAAGATTCTCTGAGCTCCCTGATTCGTTGGTTTGCAAATGCGACTGGGGACCACAGGCTGCAGGGGACACTCCCTCTTCAGTCCCCCTGCCCCCCTCCCCACCACCTCTGTGTTCCTGCTAACCTGTACGTGACATCATGCCACCGGACTCCCACTGCCCCTGTCATCCAGGCCTCAGTAATGTCAATCATGAGACCAGGAGAGCAGTTAGTATGGACAGCTTCAAAACCAGATCCCAGGCAGGGCTTTGAGCAGAAGGGACACAGGACAGAAGCCACCAGATACCCCCACCCCCAGATCGAGGCCTCAGTGGGGACTCCCCAGGACTACGAACGACAAGTTGGGACAGCGAGGCCACCCTGCTCACCTTTATTGGTCTCGCTCTCTCTGATGAGGAAGGAACCTGCCTTGTTCATTGGTGCCAGCAGCTGCCTCTCAGCATCTTTCCGACGTATCGTCCTGAAGAACCACCTGGAAAACAGCGGAGCTAGGTAAGCCTCAGAACTGGGTCACTCTATACCATCTTCCACCCCTCCTGGTGACGGTTCCCACAAGTTAACACTGAGGTATCCTTCATATCTAATTCAGTTAGGTGGCCCCCAGTCCCTACGACCCTGTCTGGTTCCATTTCCCATCAACTGCTGGCTTACTGTGTTCCCAGGAAGAAATGAGAGCATTAGGTGACCTGTGCTAGCCTTGGTCTGCAAAAACACACCTGATCAACCACCCTCACCAGATGCCCAGATGCTGCCATGACTTTGCCCATCCTTGTCATCTAAGTGACTGATTGATGCTGCCAGAGACTTTCTAGGCCTGGACTCCCCATCCAACCCCTGCCCAGTCCCAGCTCTTTGGCATGGGGCTTTTTGGCACTTCTTGTGGTTGGGTGTAAAATGTCCCCCCCACAGGCTCAAGTCTGAGTACGTGGTCTCTGACTAGTGCTGTTTCGGGAAGCCATGCAATCTTTGAGACATGAGATCTAGCTGGAGGCTGTAGAGGCAGGACTTGAGGCCAGCTCAGTCTGCCTGCAGGAGCTCTCTGTTTACTGGTCCACTTAGAGGTGAGGGGTCCCAGCCGCACATTCCTGCCACCACGAACTGTACCATGCCTTCCCCACCATGATGGACTATGCCCTCTCACACCACAAGCTAAAATAAATCCTCCCTTGAGTTGTATTTTGTAATAGTGATGAAAGAGCTAAGCCAACACTGTTCTAGGGAAAGGCCAAGGCCCGGGTGTCTGGAGGGGAAGGGGAGGAGCTGAGTGTTACCACTCTACCACCTTCCTTAGTCCTGGGGCAGAGCCAGCTGCATGTCTCCACACCACATGAGGGAGTAAGTGAATGACCTGGATGGCCCTTCCCAGGACGTAGAAGCTGGTGATGAGAACACTGTTGCAGCCCACAGAGAACCATCCCTGGAGGTGGTAGAGAGTGGTTTCTGGACATAGGGCCAGCAGTGCTATGAATTCTGGAGGTGACTAGACACTGGGGACAGTCTTGTCCAGAGAAACCAGGAAATGGACAGCTCTTCCAGATAGGAAGAGTGATGACCTTGGTATCACTCAGGTGATTAGAAGTTGCCCAGAACATGAAGGCTGACCCTTCCTTCCCTACTCAAGATGGCTAATGCGGCCCCGATGCTCCGGCTTGAGGCTGTTTAGCCCACCTACTTTTCTACTTCGAGGGTCTCCACTGGGGCCACAAAGTTGCTGGGCACATAGCCTTCTCTCCCAGTGACAAGTGACTTGACCAACCACCAGTCTCCAGCTCTAGAGAGAGGAGGGGGGAGACAGAAATGTGACAGAGGCTCACACAGTATGCTCTGGGCAGTCCCCGGCACCCCACAACAGATCCCATCCTTGTGGGGGACAGTGGATCGTGGAGGTAGGCAGCCGGGTGATGAGAATGCACTGTGTTCATGGTTCAGTGCTCATAGCTGTCTGGGCCATTTCCACTTTGCTGAGGGTGTGACAGGCAGGGTCTTGGTGCAGGGGAAGAAGGAAAGATTTGTCCAGACAGCCTGACCTGCCCAAGGAGCTGCCTTCTATGGAGCAGCCCGTCTTATCGAACGGGATATGTCCAGAATATATAGAGTAAGTTCGGACTGGCCAAGAAAACAAACCCAGGAGGGCTGCTGACCAGGGAGAAACTGGCAGCCCATTAGGGTCAAAGGTCAGGGCCTTGTGGCCTTGGCTCAAGACCCCTGTAGAACTTTAGGTAGCAACACAGGCCCCTGGGGCCCCAGGAGGCAAGCCCAAAGGATTGAGAGAGAGTTAGGAAGACGGAGACAAGATGGTATCCCCCACATGGACTCAACCCTGGCCTGGGAGAGGACACAGTGATCACGCCGGACTTTGAGGTTGGAAGTTTGAGTCTGCAAGCCGGACCTTGAAGAGGGAGACAAGATGGTATCCTCCACATGGACTCAACCCTGTGATCACGCCGGACTTTGAGGTTGGAAGTTTGAGTCTGCAAGCCGGACCTTGACAGTGCTGGCTGCTCTTGTAACCCTTTCTTTTCTCTCCTTTACAGTCTGCAATGTGTTTTTTAAAGCTCTCAGCTTTCACCACACCTCCCAGCCCTAGAGGGCACCTCCCAAATGCCCTAATTCGAACACAAAACTGAACCTCAGGAGAAAACTCCTGTGCCCCGTTCTCACCTTGATCAGAATGCTGTTCAGGAGGTGGAGGGGCAAGGTGGTTAAAGACAACCTAGGGTCAAACACAGAGTTAGTTCAGCAGCATGCAGCAGAGTGGGGCCTGGCTGGAAGCTACTGGAGAATGAGTTGACTAGATTACCTGTGGGGGCCCAGGAAGTAGGGCAGCCACCTTTGAAGGCTAAACATCAATTCTGTACACACTGCAGCAACTACCTGGGGTAGCAGTGTCACCCCAAACAATTTGCCATCCTTGCCTTGACCATGCATTGATTACCCCCAGCTTCAAACGGGGAAAAAGCCCTGTTACCTGAGTTAAAATCCTGGCTCTGCCATTAAATGGTGAAGTTGCAGAAGGGTATTGGTTGGCAAAGAAAAGTATTTTAAAATCGTATTTTCCTTTAAAATGTCAACAGATATTTGCAGGTGTCTATCTTGTGATAGACTTCTGCATTTGTGTTTCAGGACACACCACAAGGATATACCTAGTAATAATAATACGTAAAACATTTTCAACATGGAGATACGCATATGATCCATGACCGAACAACAAAACAGTGAGCTTCGGCTCACAGTGCATCAATGTGGTTAAATCCCACAAGCATGACAATGGCACAAACACAAATTTCAGTAAAATACGGCATGTTTGATTTGGCTGATTTCACGTCTACAAGGTGAAAAATCAAAGCTATATATTGTTTAGGGACACATACAGATGTGTAATGGCTGTTGTTGCTTGTTTGGTTTTTTACTGAATTTTTGAGAGTTTCATACACTATGTCTTTATCATGCTTAGAACCCCTCCCCACTCCCTGTCTGCACTCCTGTTATAGTCCCTCTGTCAGATTTCATGCATTCTGTCATATACGTTAAGGTCTATTGAGCCAAGTTTGTGTCCCCAAATGTCCTTCAGTGTGCGTCCACCCACCAGAGCCTGGCTAACCTGTCCAGCATCACATCCTGAAGGAAAACCAACTCTCCCTCTCCCAGTAGTTGTTGGTTGCCAATAGCTCCTCAGCTAAGGTTGGGATTTCTTACCCACCTTCTCACTTCTATGTCTGGCCTGTGTGTGCATGTGTCTTGTGTTTGCTGTCACCACTGTGTGAGTTCATATGGGTAACTTGCCACATGTCTGGAAAACTCCGTTTCCTTGTGCTCACCAACCACCTCTGCCTCTTACAATCTTTCCGCGCCCTCTCCCACAACAGTCCCTGAGCCTTGTGTGGCACAGGTTTGATACAGGTGTCCTGTTCAGGGAAAAGCACTCTGCAGTTTCTTATTCTCTGCAGTTTGACCAGTTGTGGCCTTCTGAGTTCATCACCATCTGTTGCATGAGGAAACTTCAATGGTGAGAGTTGAGAGATGCGTGAATATTCTCTCTGCCCCCTGTTCTACTATGCTCCCTGAGCCTTAGGTGTAGCGATTGCATTGTCAATGTGTCACTTAGGGCTGAGCACATCAGACACGTTTTCTCTGTGTGTGACTAGTTGTGGGACTTTGTAATAGTCTCCATCTGTTGTAAAAAGAAGCTTCTTTGATGAGTGCTGAGAGGTTCACTTGTCAGGCTGGTTGGAAGCTCTCTAGCCGCAAGCTGGTTTTTTTTTTTTTTTTTTGAGACAGGATCTCACTACGTAGTCCTGGTTAGCTGGCCTGCAACTTACATAGACCAGGCTGGCTTCAAACTCACAGATATCTGCCAGCCTCTGCCTCCCAAGTTCTGGGATTGAGGGCGAGCGCCACCACATTTGGCAGTGATGATTAGTTTTGATTGTGAACTTGACACAATCTAGTATAACCTAGGACAGTAGTCTCGGTGAGGGCTGTCTAAATGAGATTGGCCCATGGTCATATCTCCAGGGATTAGGTTAATTACTTTAACTGAGGTGGAAAGACCTGCCATTGTGGACAGCATCATTCCCTAGACAGAGGATTCTGAACTATGTGAATAGAGAAAACAAGCTGACCACTAGCATTCATGCGTCCATTCCTTCCTCTGTTTCTATAGTGGAGGGGACGGGCTGGAGCAGCAGCCAGGAGAGTACGTAGAATTGGTCACTTTCTGTTTCTGGGGTGGGGGATAGCTTTTCATTTCACAGTTGTGATGGTTTGAATGAAAATGTCCCCCATAGGCTCCAAGTTTTTGGATATTTTGTCCCCAGATGGTGCTGCTGTTTTGGGAGGTTTTAGAAGGTGTGGCTATCCTGGAGGAAGCCGTCACTGGGGGTGGGCTTAGAGAGCTTTTAAGCCTCCCCAGATCTCCAGTCTCTCTCTCTCTTTGTTTCCTGTACCTGCTGGAAGATGTAGAGCTTAGCTTCCGCTCCTCCTCTCCAGCCACCTCTGCCACCATGCCTCCCCACCAAGACGGACTGTAATTCCCCTGGAACCGTGAGCTCAAACAAACTTCCTTTTATAAGTTGTTTTGTGTCAGTGCTTCTGTCACAGCAGCAGAGAGTGACTGATACAACAGTGTTCTTGCAAACTGGTGGAACAAGTTTTCCTTTACATTCCAAACTTACTGAGCACAATTCTGAAGTGGACTTTTGCAAAATGATATGCATGGCCCAGTTGCATTAAAAATGTAAACATTTCTTGCTCTTCACAAGAGGTGAGTTAGGAGATTCAAATGCATCTATCTCCATAATTGTTTCAAATAGCCTACATCAAAAAAATAAAAAAATAAAAAAAACATATAAACATATGATACAAAGAATGGACAAAAGAAGGGTCTCGGGGACAGGAGCACAGGAGAACTGACTCCAGTATCTCTGGCAAGTGAAATAGTAACAATGATCGCTTTTCACAATTAGAGTATATTATAGAGCTTTCTTAAGCTAAAAATTCCAGGCTTCTACTTATTAGCATACAACTTTGACCTAAGAATGAGTTTGCCCTTAGGATCATTCATTCAACAAACATTTCATTGTGTGCAGTCTTGTGTTATACAGGGGCGTGGCTGGAAAAGAGGCCTGGCCTAACTATGACATGGAATCATCGATCCCTGCCCCCATCAGGTCCCTGTTAGAATCTCAGTAATGCCCATGGTGGCAGTCAGAGCAGCACATAGGTCCAGGTAGGACTCCAATTGCCCCAAATGAAAAACAGCTTGGTGGCCAGGCAGGGGGTGACATGAAATGGTCCTCTAAACACGTGAGCCCAAAGGGGCTGGTCCAGGGAGTGCCATGTGCCCTACACTGCCTTTCCTGCCTCTACTCCAGTGCTAGAAGGGGCTGGTCACTTACCACAGGTGGCAGTGGAGGGGAAGTTTTGCCCTGGGCTCCAGCCTTCACAGGGCTCCAGCCCCTGCCCTTCTCGCTGGCCTGCCTCTTGCTGCTCAGCAGCCCCATCCTGCAGGGAACAAAGAACAATGGTGTGAGGCTGCCAGTCCCTGGACTCTGGATCCAAACCCTCCAAAGAGGAACGTGGGACAGTGCAGTCCTCAACATCCTCCACATCAGAGTGTAGGAGAAAGGGCAGGGAGGGCTAAGCTGGCATCTGTCCTTTTCAGTGGCCCAGAGAGGAATGATGACTGCATTTAGAACATAGAAACCACTGGCCTGATGCAAAGCTAAGGAACAGCTGGGTGTCTCCTAGGGCAGGAGCTTCCCTAGGGCAGGAGCCTGGGCAGCAGAGCCCTATTTGTTCTATGGAGCCTGACCTCCTTCAGTCTTATTCTGCCAGTGGGTCACTATGTCACCAGGAAAGTCACCCTTCCTCCTTGGACCCACAGGTTCCTCTGTAGACTGGGATTTTGTTAGAAACTGTCTGAGATTCTCTGTAGCTCAAATTTTCAGGTGAGATGCATATATATATATATATGGAAAACCGATAGTACAATAAAAAACCGACCACTGATGCTCAGTAGAAATCATGGTCAAGTTTGTCCTTAGGTAAAAAATAGACGTGAAGACCCCAGAGACCACACCATCAGCTCTGCTCTACCATCACCACCCTCCTACTCTTTAGGGAGGGTCACAGTCAGCCATCAATAGTCTCACAGCCAACGAGCAGCTAGAGCAGAGTCAGCCTAGGGGTACACCTGAGGCTACCACTCTCCCCACACTTGGGGATCTGGACATCCCCAAGATATAGACCTTCATGAGGTAGGGAGGGACACTGAGCCACTCTCTCAGAAGGGTATGGGTACCATGTTCCATCAGTTCTAAAATTCCACGTCTTACAATGGAATGATGCTTCTTGGTGTAGTTACCAGCAGCTCTCTTCATCTTTCAGTGATACATGAGCTAAATGCTGGCTTCTTGCAGCAGTGCCATGGAGTCAATGACACGCAATCCATTTCTTCCTGGGAGTTGAAAGCATATTCCTTACCTCATTGCTACTGAACTCAACTCAGGAAAACAAAGGAGTTCACAGTCATTTCTGGATCTAGGGCAGAGTCTCAGTAACTAACCCACAAGTATTTTTTAGATTTATTACTATTATTATTATCATTATTATTGTGTGTGTAAGTATATGCCACATGTGTACAGGTGCACACTGGATTCCCTGGAGTTATAGGCAGTTGTGAGCTGTCTGACACGGGTGCTGGGAACTGAACTAGGGTCTTCTGCAAGCGCAGCAAGCACTCTTAAGCACTGAGCCATCTCTCCAACCCCTACAAGTGCTTTGTGTAATTAATCATGCCTTACCTACAGAACATATACAATTTTACATGTTAAAGAATAACGCTTTTAAATTTTAATGTTTCTTTGCATTAACTGAGGTCAGCTTTCTCACCAAATGAACTTTAATGCCAAAATGTACAAGCAACGTTCCAATTTTCAGAAAATTTTGGTATCCAACGTCATGTCTGTATTAGGAATAGCTACTGAATTTGAGTCATGCCTGGTTGGCATCTTTCTATGCAACTGCTTTAAATTTTGTTAGAATAATGGATCGTGTGAGCAAACGTCCACTGAGACACTCATGTGCTTGGAGTAAAGCTATTTGGTCACACTCTGGGGATTTTTTGGCACAGAATGGATTCTACTTGTTATTGGATTAGAAAGCTAGATTTCTATGCACCACCGGTGTGAGGGACTTTAACTGCAAGGTAGTGCTGCCTTGGTAGGGCATTCTGGGAGCTCTTTGTCTTCCCCTGGTCTCGAGAGCTTAGTGACACTGCGATGGGCTGACACTAGGATGGGCTGACACTGGGATGGGCTGGCACTGGGATGGGCTGGCACTGGGATGGGCTGACACTGGGATGGTCTGGCACTGGGATGGTCTGGCACTGGGATGGGCTGACACTGGGATGGTTTGACACTGGGATGGTCTGGCCCTGGGATGGGCTGACACTGTGGTGGTCTGGCACTGGGATGGGCTGCTCTTTAAGGGCTGGGTAGAACTCTTGGCTGTTAAGCACAGGTTCCTGGAGCCTCCTGGAACAGCCAGTCTTCCCGTGCATTTCAAAGTCTCCTGCAGGAATTAGATATTTCCACTTCTTCCTTGTGCCATTGTGATGAGGGTACGCTCTGCAGCTCTTGCTGCCTTCGTTTTTACGCAGCATTCTCCCGTAGTTATTTTAATCTGTTATCTTTTTGACCCTGACTTCTTTCTTGTTGCTTATGCAAATTTTAATGTGTTTACTATTAGAATTAAATTTTTTAAATTGGATCAAGTTCTCTGAATGTTTACAGAACCAAATAAAATTTGAATCTAGCTTGAAGGTTGGAAAAACAATACTGGAACGAAAACAGCATGAAACCGGAAGGAGCAGATGTGTCATCGACGGGGCGGTATGGCAAGAATTTTGTTATACAAGGAAGCTGCATGTTCAATGTGACGATTTAGTACGAAAAAGTGCCATCTGTGTTCAGTGAAGAACTGGTGGTTTACTTTAATAAGTGGCATTGGGAAGATGGCCACACGGAAGAAAATGCAATTGCCCCTACCTCATACTATGTGATAAAATAGGGCCAGGTGTGTAGCTTAGTGGTAGAGCACTTGGTTAATGTGCACTGACACTGGGCAAATCCCAGACAAAACACACACACACACACACTCATATATGTGTAATGTACAGATAATATACATATATATACACACATACACAAACACACATTATTGGAATGAAAACTTTGGACACTATACAAATAATCGAGAACTCAGAGACTGATAAAGGTAGCCAGAAATTAAGGAAGAACAAAAAGACATTTACAAATTCATCAACATTATCACTATTATATGGCAGAATAAAGTCATGAAGTCAGTATATAAGCAATATATTGGGGAAACACTTGCAAAGCCCGGGGCAGAGAAACATTTGTTCACGGGGAATTCAGAGCTCATGAAGATTGACAAGAAGTACGATGTTGCTCTAATCTGCTCAATAGAAAAATGCACAGAGACTGTAAATAGGACATTCCTGCAACACAAATTCAAATAACTAAATGAGCATATGAAAACAAGATTACTTACTAAGTGGAAATACAAACTAAAATAAGAAGAGAGTATCACATTAGAGCAGGAAGACTGGTAAAAACAGACAGGATGGCAATGCCCATTTACGGCAAAGAAAGGGACGTTTGCGTTTATACACATTCCAGTTTGAAACCCCAGGGTATTCACCCCGGGTATTTGTGGTCTGTCTGCTCATTCTCACTCCATTTCTTGTGCATGTGGTCCGTCAGGGCTGAGATCTGTATTTTGTTCATTGTTGAATCTAAAGCCATGTTGGCGTTCAGTGCGTGCTTAGTACAGATTTCTCAGACAGATAATATTGTTACTCTAGAAGGCACTTATTTATTTTTCATTTTGTGCTGCTGTGGGACTGAACCCAGCACCTTGAACATATTAAACAAGTTTTCTACCACTGAGATATACGCCAGCCCAAAAGAACTCCTTCAAGTTCTACTTTAAAAACACACATACCTTTTAAAAGATGTTTTTATTATTATTGTTATTATTATTTGTGTGTGTGTGTGTGTGTGAGAGAGAGAGAGAGAGAGAGAGAAGGAGAGAGAGAGAGAGATCCATGAGTGTGAATGAGGGTATGTTCATGCCGTAACTTTCAGGAATTGATTTTCCTTTTACTGTGAGATCCAGGGATTGAACTCCAGGGTCCTCACGTTGCACATCAAGCACTTTTACCCACTGAGCCATCTTACCAACCCAACCCGAACCTTTTTGACTTACAGTCTCACTCTGGAATTCCTTAAATTAATAAAACATCATATAGAAATACAAAAGTGTTTCCTGCAATAGTTGTAGCAACAAAATAAAACCCAGCAATGTAACTGCTTACCAGTTAGGGAGTTGTTGAATAAACCTGTTCTCTAAACATCTCTAAAATATTATACAACAGTGAAAAAGAGTGGGCTAAGCCTTAACCATTGAAGTCAAGTAGAATTTTTGCAGTGTACTGTATATAAGAGAGGAAAGAAATCAAGAGATGCTGGGGAGACAAGCAACCAACCTAACCTAAGGAGGGGTGTGTGTGTGTGTGTGTGTGTGTGTGTGTGTGTGTGTGTGTTTCAATTTTTACATGGAAAGAGGTTTGGGAAGATGAACACAGACCTGTTTTCTTTGTTTGTTTTGATTATTGATGGAGGAAGAAGTGCAGAGATTAAAAAAAACAAAGATAAAAAGCAACAAAAAACCTCTAAAAATCATTAAAAATTTTGTATGCACATAAAACATTAATTCTGGTTACCTCAGGTGACAGAACTGTGTGTGGCTTTTATCTTCTCTTATAATTTCATGTGAACAAGAAAAGTGAACAGAGAAGCTGACTGATTTGCTCAGCAACAAGAGGCACTTAGGGCCTGGAGACAGGCTAGTTCTTGATACTGGTCTCTGATTGGCTTGGTTTCACGTCTCTCCTGACATCTCTTAGTTTTCCGGCTCAAAGAAAAGTCAGTAGGCAGCAGGTTCTAGAACCTTTCCTGGACTTGGAAATTTTCTTCTGTACCTTCCCAAGTGACCACGCTTTCTCGCTTCAGTCAGCCATATTGCCACCAGGTTTAAATCCCTGGGGAAAGATGTCCACTTAAATGGCATTATTGAATATTAAAGACCCTAAAATGAAATGAGAACTTGCACTCTGCACACTCTCGTGTCCTCTGTGCGAACAGCTGATGTTCCCTGACTTCAGGTAGCACTCAAGCTCCCTATGGACCCCTCTACCAGGGCTCAGGCTGCCCCTGCAGGTCTGGGGTAGGTGGAGCCAAGAACTACAGAGGGAGTCATGTGGACCCTGAGGGCTCCAGCAGACTGGGCTTCACTGAGTAGACACTGGCCTCCTTCCCAGCAGGGAGAATGGGAGTCTGTACAGACCTTCACCAGTTTGCCCCGGGGAGATGCTCAAGGCCTGAAACACAGCCTCAGCCAGGTAGGATGTGGTGGAGGTAACAGTTAATAGAAAGCCGAAACCCTTTACTTATACCTGCTGAGCATGTTATGGTTGAAAAGCACTTGACGCCTGTGATTGACGTTTATGATGAGATCAAGATCCCAGCTGCATTGATCGTCTTGCAGCTGAAGCCAGAGTGTGGAGGAAGCTTGCTAAGGGACAGTGGCAGAGGGGCAGCTCCAATGTCACACCCAACTTGCACAGAAAGTGGGAGTACAGGTGACCCTTCCGGGGGCTCCAGCTCCCTTGGGTACAGTTTAGGTTCAAGTTTACATTGCCTGTCCCCTCTGCGGTGGGGGCTGTCACTTGTCGATGAAGCCCTCTTGTCAGAGGGTCCAGGAGAGACTGGGGAACCCTCTCCCTCCCTGATGCTCTAACAAGGGTGGCCAGGGGCTCAATGACCAGGGCTCAGAACAGCACACCTTCTGGTTTTGTGAACTTGGGCCAATCATTTCGCCTCTTTGTTTTCTTACAGATGAGGAGGTGAGTCCGTTCCTAGCGTCACACAGAAAACCTGAACAGAGCATCTTCAAATGAGGCTGAGAGTTGAACACTTGGCTTCCCATCTGAGGAAAGGGGTAGGGTTAGGGGAGCGCTGTTTATGTGGAATTAAACCAAATTACGAAACTCTCAATTACGTCTTGCCTGCTTGCCACATAATTCTAGCTGGTCACAGGTGTATTTTAATTATACTTTCCTGTGAAGATGGGCTGTTTGTGTAAAATAAGGCAAAAGCACACCAAAATATGAAAGCAATTGTGTGAACACTGCTGCCTGGGCAAAAACACCCTGTTGGCTGAGCCTGCCATGTTTGGGAATGTTCCCACAGGGGTACTTGTGTCTAAGCTTCATATGTGGAAGATGTTTAGGCAAGTTGATACATAAAGAGCAAGTACGTGGGTTTCTAGAATCAAAGCCCAACAGCCTGTACGCAATTCACAAAACTTGACAAGTGACCCCCAGCAAGATAAAGATGAAAACGAAGCAAAGAACAAATGGAATACCAAATTTTATATATATATATATATATATTCCAGACAGACACATAACTATGGCATATTCTAGAAACAGATGGAGCAGTGGGTGGCCTGTGGGATTCCTGATGCTTTCCTTCCCCAGAGCTTTGCAATGCCCAAGGTGTTCTTGGACACGTTGAGATTGCTTGTCTTTCCTCTGGGAGCTGAGGCTTGGTGTAGGAAACAGAGGGCTTAGGTGCACTTATACACATGCAAGAAATATACTCATGCACATAAAATAAAAATACTAAATAAAATATTTGAGAGGTCGCTAAATGGCAAAGAGCACTTGGGGTTCAGATCCCAGCACCCTCATGGTGGCTCACAACCATCTATAATTCCAGTTCCAGGGGACCTAACACCTTCTTCTGGCTTCTGCAGACATTGCATACATGTGGTACACATACACACATGCAGGCAAAACATTCATACATATAAATAAATATAAAGTCTTATCAACTAACCACGTAACTACCCAACCATCTAACTCAATCTACAACCAAATTCCAGTAATCGGGCTGGAAGGATGGCTCAGTTGATAAAATGCCTGCTGTGCACACTTGAGGACCTAAGTTCGTATCCTCAGTTGCCTGCATAAAAAGCTGGGCACAGAAGTGTATATTTGTAATCCCCAGTCTCAGGAAGGCAAAGACAGGTGGATCCCTAGAGCTCATTGGCCATACAGACTAGCCAATCTATCATCTCCAGGGTCAATGAAAAATTCTGTCAAAAAATAAGGCAGAGAATGATTGAAGAGGACACCAAGGTGTACACACATGTACATACATGTACACACCTGAATTTGTAGACACAAAGTATACACAGAAAAACCTTCCAACAATCATCTAACACTGGTGTCCTGCTTGGTTTGCCCTTGGGATTCCAACAAGGTCATACATAAGCAACTCATGATTACTGTGGCCCTTTTCCAGCCTTGGCTAGTTCTGTGTCATTGGTTTGTACAGTACAAGTCCCACGAATGTTTTATATGTTGGATTTGCCTTGCGATGGTTCATAGCATGCTTCCCTCTCTCCCTCTTCCTTTTACATCGAGTGAATGCCACAGGCTCCATTAGATGCCTAATAATCTGCTCGTAGAGATGCCGCCTACGGGTGGTTTGTGCTCCATGCTGCTTGTCAGGAGGCTCACAATGTCTAGATGTTCCACTTCTGTGATGCTGATTGTGAGCTCATGGTGGATTAAACACAACCAAATTCCCAGTAAGTCATTTTGTAGATGTTAGCAAAATATTCTCAAGTTTATATGGAGAAGCAGAAGTCTGAAGAGCGAGTACAACGTTGAAGGAAAAGAACAGAGTTGGACCCTACCTGACTGTAAGCCTTACTCTTAAAACACAAAGTGGTATTGGTGAAAGGATGGACAGTGGATCAATGAACAAAACAGAGAATCTAGAAATCCATTCTCACAAATGCAGTCGAGGGATCCCTGACAAAGGACGGAGGCAACTGAGCAGACCCAAGGGCAGTCTTTTCAACAAATGCATTGAAAATTGGGCATTTCACCCCAAAAGAAAAAACTCATTGAAAATAGACACAGAACATCTTTTACAAATATTACAGCCGGGGGTTGGTGGCACATGACCTTAATCCCAGCACTCGGAAGGCAGAGACAGGTAGATCTCTGTGAGATTGAGGCCAGCCTGGTCCCCATAGCGGTTCCAGGCCAACTGAGGCTACAGGGAGACCCTGTCTCAAAAAACCAAACAAACAAACAAAAATTAACTTAAAACAGATCATGGAACTAAATATAAAATGTGAAACTATAAAACTTGTAGAAGACAGTGTGGGAAAATTAGGTGACTTTGTGTTTGGTAAGGTCTATTTTTTCTGTTTTTAAAATCACATTTATTATTTGGTGTATGTGTGTACACATGCATGTACGCAGACATTCTATGGTGCATGTGTAGAGGTCAGGGACAACCTCCAGAAGTCAGTTCTCTCCTTCTACCATGTGGATCCTAGGGATCAAACTCAGGTTGTCAGACTTGGCGGCAAGAACCTTTACCCACTGAATCATCTCTCTAGCCCCATTAATGTTTTTTCTTTTGTGTTTGATTTTTAAAATAATGCATCATTTTTATTGTATGTGTATGACTGACTGTATGTATGCAAGTGCACCCATGTCATGCAATGCCCATGGAGGTCTGAAGAGGATGTTGGATCCCCTGGAACTGAAGTTATGGATGGTTGTTAGTCACCATGTCAGTGCTGGGAACCAAACCTGGGTCCTCTGCAAGAGTAGCCAGTGTTCTTTACTGCTGAGCCATCTCTCCAGCCCCTTGTGTTTTTTCTAAAACAAGTTCCTTTAACTAAAAAAATTTAGTGTACAAAATAATGGGTTTCAGTATGACGTTTTCATGTATGAATATATTTTGCTTATTTTCACCTCCCATGGGTAATTTCCATGTATTTGTTCATTTTTTGAGGCAGGGTCTCGTGTAGCTGAAGCTGGCCTAGAAGTCCTAACCCTCTTGCCTCTACCACCAAAGTTCTGGGGTTACAGGCATGTGCCTTCCCATTTGGCTCAGGAATGTCTTTTTAGATGCAACGCTAACAGCTCAATCCATGAAAGAGAAAATTTGATGAGTTGCATTTCCAGTTATCAAAGAAAAATGAGACCCCACGAAAACAGAAAACTTCGCACATGCAAACGCAGAGCAGCTTCCAATGGGAAACCACAGAAACGTCCGTTCGTCACAAATGGATAAAAATGTGATTGTAATGAATCACTGATATCTCCAACAACACGGATGAGTCTTAAGAGTATTGTGGTGTGAGAAAGGGGCTGAATACCAAAGAATATGCACTGCAGAGTTATGGTCCCTACATGTGAAATGCTAAGCCTGAGAAATCAGTGGTTGCCAGGGACAGGGGCTGGAGTGAGATTGCATTGGAAGGGCTAAAGGAAGCTTTTGGAGGTGATGGAAGTGTTCTACATTTTTATTGTAGTGAAATTACACGGCACATTCATATTTGCATTTTTGTTTTCATTTTTTGAGACAAGGTCTCACTCGATATCTCAGGCTGGCCAAGAACTCATGGCAAACCTCCTGTCTCCGCCCCCCAAGAATACAGATGCGAACACTTGTGCCTAGCCAAGTGTGTATATTTTTATAAAGCCATAATTGTACCCTTAAACAGTTCATCTTGAGAAGGGTTATTTATACCTCAACGTAGCTGATTTTAAAAGTTATTGAGAACCATTGAAATGTGTTGGTCTTTGTTCATTCTTTGGTGTGTTGAATTTTATAGCATAGTAGAAAAAGTTTATTCCCATCTCAACATCCTAAATTAAATAAAAAAGCCAACGAACTCTCCCTTTGCTTGTGTGTGTGTGTGCGTGTGTGTGTGTGTGTGCACACACACACACACACACACACATTGACTAGGGACAGAAGATGCACAAGTATTGCATCAGGAGATTGGGAATGCTGTGTTTAGGAAACCGGATTGAGGGGAGGGGGGCAGGCAAGAGATCGGCAGCTGAGTGCGACAGTGCACCAGGAGAAAACAGAAGATGCTTCATAAAGTGTGACACTTGGGAGCTTCTCCCTAGATGGCAAATACTATTGGTATGGTACCATAAAGCCTTCTCACTGTATTTAACTATTCTACCTGACATTATAGAAAACAGCTTTATCATATTTTTAATGCTTGCTTTTCAATTAATGTTTTGATTAGTGACTTCCTGAGGAAGCACAGTAAGGCTAATAAAAGCACGGGGCAGAGGACGAGGGTTGTAAGACAATATGTGAAATAACATAGTAAAAAGGTGGACGTAAGGCTGAAAGTAGAGGCCGTATAAACGGAGATGGAGGGAAGTTGGTGAAGGAAGACATAAGGATGTGTGTTATTTGAATCCATGACGTAGTCACTGAAAACATAAAACACTGATGAAAATGGAGAAGCATCAGAGAGGAGGGCTTGTGTGGCAGCAGCGTGTGTGTTCATGTGTACGCAAGCACACGTGTGCATGAATACATATGAGTGTTTATGTGTGAGTGTGCAGATACACACGTATGTGCCTGTGTGTGAGCTTGTGTGCACAGATACATACATGCGCCTGTGAGTGTGTATTCATGAATACACTTGTGTGTGCCTCTGTGTGTATATATACACACATATGCACGGATACACATGTGTGTGTCTGTGTGTGAATGTAGAGGGCAGAGGATAGCCTTAGCTGTTCCCCAGGAGCCACCCGCCTTCAGTTTGTCAATTTTTTCCTCAAACAGGGTCTCTCAGCAGCCTCACCAATTAGGCCAGCAAGCACCAGGGATCCACCTGTCTGCCTTCCTTCCTAGCACTAAGATAGAAAGTGCACGCCACCAGGCCTGGCTTTTTTTACGTGGATTCTGGGGATCAAACTCAGGTCTTCGTGCTTGTATAGCAAGCACTTAACCAACTAAGCCATCTCCCCAGCCCCTCCTACTTATTAAAGTTGTAATCATAGCAAAAGCAGTTTTGAAGACAAAAACTGTCATTGCTGTTCACTTCTGGGAGGGTGCACCAGGGCCAGCTGGAAGGCAAATTTTTAGTTTCCAGTTAATATCCTTTGGGGATACCCAGATTTTTAAAATTACATTTGCAGATAACATATATAATAACAAAATGTAGCTAAGTAAATAAATGATAGGTAAAAATAGCAATTAAAAGTGATGCGAACTAAAAAATAAAACATCCAGAACATACTATTCTTTTTTTTTTCAAAATTTATTTATTTTTTTATTTTATGTGTATGCGTGTATTGCCTGCATGTAGGTAAGTGCACCTGTGTCATGCAATGCCCACGGAAGTCAGAAGAAGCTGTCAGATCCCCTGGAACTGGAGTTACGGACAGTTGTTAGCTACCATGTGGGTGCTGGGATTCAAACCCGGGTCTTCTGGAAGAACAACCAGTGTTCTTAACTGCTGAGCCATCTCTCCAGCCCCACAGAACATACTATTCTTAAACAGAAGAATAAATTTCAGAAGTTTGTAGTGCAAGATCATGATGTATAAAAGGAAATAAAAGTCTATGAAAATATTTGCAGATGAAAAGAAAATACGTGGAAGTCTCTGGTTCAAATAGAACTGTTAAGAGTGCTGATTCTGGGAAATGAAATTAGCAAGCAAACAAATTGGAAGTGTTTACATACGCTTGCAAGGGTCCCATTAACACAAAGTAAAAAATTTGCATGGCCTGAGTGCCTTTTAAAAGCATGAAGCAAATCAAAGAAAAACAGGCAATTACTCAAATTTAAAAATGGAGCATGTGCCCTGAATCCTGATGAAGGTGGCCCATGTCCTCTACCCGCTCTATCTACACTCGCAGAATTAAGCCTTCCTCTTATAAATCGCATAAATACACTTTCTCTTTTATACAGTAATTTGTTTTCATTACAGGAAATTCAGAAAGTAGCTCAGAAGATAAAAATTACCTCCAACAGCATCATTCAGAGGTAGTCATTCAGATGTAGTCATTATTAACACTCTAGCATGTGATTTTCCAAGACCATTTTATTTTTTTAAAAAAGCAAAAACGGGATCATTATCTGCATTCTGTTTTTGTGACCTGCTTTTGAAAGAACACATCATGGTTGCCTTTTCCTGTCCTTACCTGTTTTGTGTGCCTCACCGCTTGTCAGGCTGTGGAGCATCTTATCATCGGGGACCCTCATTTCCCATCCCTTCCATTACACGACAGCCTGCTTCCATCATCTTTCACATCACAGACATGTTGCAAAAATGCCCAGGTTGAAATCCTGCTGGTGGAACAGCCAGGCCAGAGGGCATAAGCATTTCAAGTCTTCCTGTATTCAAGTGGTCCTTGCCTATTGGCAAGTGCAGCATATTAACCAGTAATTTATTTAACCACTATTGGCCAAATAAGTTATTTTCAACCTTTGGCAAGCATGAACAAACCCATTGTTTAAAAACTCATAAAATATACATTGAACTATTTGTGCATTTAAAAAACTTTGAATTACATCGGGCGTAGTGGTGCGCACCTTTAATCACAGCACTTGGGAGGCAGAGGCAGGAAGATCTCTGTGTCTATGCCTGTGCCATGGCTCACGTGTGGAGGTGAGAGGACAACTTTCAGGAGTCAGTTCCCTCCTTCCACCGTGTGGGTCCCAGAGACTGAACTCAGGTTTGGGGGTAAGTGCCACCTGCTGGGCCATGTGGCCTGCCCTTTGCAGTGTTTTTAAAGCTATGCTTTTATAACTGTAAAGAATAAGCTCATTTTAAGGCTTCTGATCTGTGGTGCTCCATCACATTCTGCACAGCTAAGACTGACTCACAGGCTCAGCCAAGGGCAAAGAAGAAAACAAAACCACCTTTGCCTACCTGTTAAATGAAAATTGACGAATGAGGGACCTGGAGAGATGGCACAGCAGTTAAGAGCACTGGCTGCTCTTGCAGAGGACCCGAGTTCAGTACGTCCAGTACCAGGGGATCTGACTCCTTCTTCTGACCTCTGCTGGCATTGCACAACATGGGTGCATGCAGGCAATACATTCATATGCATAAAATAAAAATAAATAAATAAAAAGAAAATTGACGAATAATTCAGTTTTAATTTACCTCTATTAATATTTATATGTTTATTGATCACTATGATCTTAATATTATGGTTTGGTTTTCTCAATGAAATGTGAGAGATTTTTATACAACACATATATTTAATATGCACATTATCCTGTCGCATACATTGTAAGCGCTTTCTGAAGCTGGGTTTCACTTTCTTCCTGTATGGCATTACACGTAAAAGTCCGTTATTCTAGTCACTCAGTTTGTTCATCCTTCCCATTAACCTTTGCCTTCTTTGTCTTGCAAACGTCTCCTCACCCTGAGTTTACAGAAATGGATAACCACTAAAGTTGCCCACTATTAACAGCAAAGGCGCTTGTCATTAAATTTTCTTTTCTTATTATTGTGTGTGTGTACGTGTAAGAGGGCACATGGCACAGCACATGTGGAAGTCAAGGACAACTTTGTGGAGTCGGTTCTCTCCTTCTACCGTGTGGTTCCATCTCAGGGATGGAACTCAGGGTGCCAGGCCTGTACAGCAAGAGCCTTTACCTGCTGAGCCATCTCGATGGCCCCAAAGACTTTAAATGTCTAAAAAAAAATCACAGCAGCGAATGCAACGGCACAAACTGGACCGGTGTTAGGATGTGCTGCAGGCACTTTCACACTCTTCCCTCACCAGCTTGTTCCGTTACACACACAAAGGTACAGCTGCCCCTTCATCACCATTTTCTCCTCCTCCTCTCCAAGAATAACCACTATCCTGAGGCCAGCAGGCATTCCACCATGCTCGCTTCCCGAGGCTGTGGCCCGTACAAGTTGTCTCAGTGAAGTGTATCTTTTGTTTAATGTTTGAGACATTTAAAAAAATAGCTTCATAATCTATGCAATCATTTTGCAATGTACTTTTATTTTTTTCCAGAAATAAAATATTTTGGAGGTTTGTTTATGGTAAGATGTAGGTCCCAGATCTGTCTTTTTAAATGCTGTTCAGTTAAGTGACTCATTTTATTTAATCATCTTCGTGATGATGAACAATGCCCAAAGGGACACGTATGGGACAGTTTCTCCAAAAACAAAGAGAGGCTGTGTATTTCATTTACTCTGTGGACTTGCAGACTGCAGGGCTTGCTCCTTTGGTGGGACTGTGCATCCCAGCTTGATCCCCAAGCAACCTGCTAGGTTATACTCTCAGCAGCAATGTCCGGAGATCATGTTCTCACCAATCCTGGAATTAGTCGATGTTGCTTTCTATATGGCAGGGGCTGAGTGGAATCTTGCCTTGATTTTCCCTGATAACTTTGGCGGTATTCAGGGATCATAGTCATATCTTCTACTGTGCCGGGCCATTCATATCTGCTGACCCTTTTAAAAAATATTTTATTGTTTTTATTTTATGTGTTCGAGTGTATTGCCTGCATGTATGTGAGTGCACCCATATCACGTAATGTCGCGGAGGTCAGAAGAGGGCTTCAGATTCCCCTGGAACTGGAGTTAAGGATAGTTCGTAGCCACCATGTGGGTGCTGGTAATCGAACCCAGGTCCTCTGCAAGAGCAGTCAGTGCTCTTAACCACTAAGCCAACTCTCCAGCTCCATATCTGCTGACCCTTTAGCAATGGTTTTCCATTTCCAGTACCAACCCAAACTATACTTTACCAACAAAAGTTACGCAAACTTGTACAGAGATATAAACTCTGTTGAAAGATACTTTACAAGTGCTTAATCAGAGAGAGAGAGCTCCATTTGCCAGTTATTAGGAGGACCACAGCACACAGGCAAGCCTTCTCCACACCCTTCAAATAGCAAATGGGCTTTCCATCAATATTCCAGTGGTGATCTTAAGAAACTTTACAAGGTGGTGCTAAAATTTTATGGATTGGGAAAAGGATCAAGAACAGCAAAAATACATATAAAGAAAAAGGACAAGATGGCGAGGAGGCCCCAGTAGACAGCAGCCCTTTGTGAAAACTGCAGGGACTGTGAAGATGGCAAAGGGTACACACACGTACATACACAGACACACACAGAGACACACACACACAAACACACAGATACACACAGAACAGACACACACACACAAATACACAGAGAGATAGACACATGCACAAAGGCACACACACACGTAGACACACCCATACACACACACGCACACACGCATGCACACACACACACACAGAAACAATACATGGCAGACAGACACTGTGGATCACCAGAAAGAATAAGCCACCCAGTAAACAGTGCTGGGACAACTGGTTCTCCATCAAAACGAGCCTGTGCCCTCCCCACAGCCAAGCTCATATCAAATTCACATTGATGAAAGATTTAACCATCATGGGAGACTACGTACAGATGTTTTTTGAATTGATAAACTGAGCATTATATAATAAAAAGTTTTAAATATGCCACAATTCTCATGACTGAAATCCTATCACATATTCACGAGTCTATTCCTGGATTCTTGTGTCTGTTCCCTGCACAGAACCACACAGAGAAATTCCGCCCATGTAAGGGAACTATTTAACAATTCCCAATTTTCAAGACTCTCTTCCTATTCTTTCTCATTTCTTTTCCAATATAATTGAAGACCAATTTTGACAAAGTCTCTGTATTAATTTTTACTGTACTGTATTTATGACCTTATATTACTTTTGGAGAAGTGGTAATACTGTCACTATTAGAAAAGAAAGCAGTTGACCTCTGGGTATCTTGATTCTCTTGTTAGCTTTAAGTCTTTCAGTTACGACATCACCTTCCACAGCTTTTCTACAAATAATAAATTTGAATCTACTCTATCCAGCACATAAATATCACATTTGACTCAAACATATTTCCTTATTGTTTTAGAAATATTTTCCTTCTGGGTTGGACAGATGGCTCAGTGGTTAAGAGCACTGGCTGCTCTTGCAGAAGCCTCGGGTTCAATTCCCAGCACCCACACGGCTGCTGACAACCACCCGTGAACGTGAACTCCAGTTCCAAGGGATCCAACGCCCTCTTCTGACATCTGACATCTGTGGGCATTGCATGCCACAAGTGCACCTACCCATATGCAGGCAATACACTCATATACATTAAAAAATAATAAAAATTAAAATTTTTTCCTTTTAAGAGAATGGATTCATGAAAGTTGTCCTCTGACTTCCACATGCCTGCACGTGTGTAGCTCACGCGCATCCCCACACACCCACACCCACACCACGCCCCCCCCCACAAAATGATAAATAAAATGAAAATAAGCATTTTCCTTCTATAGCAAGTAGATTTATACACATTCCCCCTCCTCTCTCCCCCCCACCCCGCCGTTGAGACAGGCCTTCACTATTTAGAGCACACTGGCCATAAACTCACAATCCTCTTGCCTTAGCCTTCTGAGTGCTAGGATTACAGGCATGACCCACTATACCTGGCTTGACAGTTTGACAGTTTATTTTTTGTAAAATTCAAAACTTCATCTGAAAATAATTAGGTGTTCATTACAGAAAAGAGAAGAATGCTAACAGGAAACTATACAGAAAAAAAAAAAAAAAAAAAAAAAACCCTCCTTTAATTTTATTTCCCAGAGGCGACTTCTGTGGTTGTTTGGATTCTCCTTATCCTTTTTTGAGGAAGCATGCACATTTAAAAGAACTTATAAAGCTGAGGTGAGCACAAAGTGAAGGGCTGAAGCAGAGTCTCTGCAAGCAGATGTGCAGGTCTCGAGGCCGGCATTACAATGTGTGAACTATAGCTCATCTGTCAGCTTTCTTGATCTCTTTCTTGATCTCTGAGTCTCCTTCTCGACCCAGTAAAGCTGAGAGAACTCACCACTGTGTCTTCTCATCACTCAGTATTTATCACGTTTCCTTCTTATCATGCAGATGTGAACACACGACTCTCCTGATGATGCGTGTACATACGTGTATAAGTATGTGCCTGTATGTCTTTTTATTTTATTTATTTTTTAATTTTATGTGTGTGCGTGTATTGCCTGCATGTAGGTAAGTGCACCCGTGTCGTGCAATGCCCGTGGAGGACAGAAGAGGCTGTCGGATCCCCTGGGACTGGAGTTATGGACACTTGTTAGCTACCATGTGGGTGCTGGGATTCGAACCCCTGTCTTCTGCAAGAACAACCAGTGTTCTTAACCGCTGAGCCATCTCTCCAGCCCCATGTCTGTATATCTCTATCTCCATCTGACATGTGTAAGCACCTGTTCACTACATCTCCCTGTGTTTTTCACTTTTTAGGCTCTGGGAAGGAAACCCAGTTTGGACCAATTTCTAGGAACTGCTTCAGGATTCCTGACCCAGGCTGCCAAGTTGCTCAGGAACACTGTGACACCATCAGATGCCTCCTGTGAGGGCTGCAGGGTGCTCGGCACCCAGGGCAATCCCAAGGATGGTCTGGTTCCTCCCCATGAGGAACAAATTCCTCTCAGTGCAGACCCTGTGGCAGGCTGGAAATGGTTACTGGGGCCACAGAGAGCTCATATTTAGAGTGGCACAGGAGGAGAAGGAAGGGAAGACATCAGCAGCCAAGCAAATCACTGAGCAGGAATTCCAAATAGAGGTGAGGGTGGGGTAGAAAGTCAACCAAGCCATAGAGGTGCTGGACCGTTCAGATAAGACCTCTTCCAGGGCCAAGATTCATGCTGGGTCTGAATGGTTAGGAGGTGTTGCAGGGCAAAGGAGAGAAACAGGAGAGGCCTAAGGAGGTGTGGGCTCAGCACCATCCAGCAGCAAGAGGTAGCAACGGCACTGGAGCGCAGGGAGGCCGTAGAGAGTGCCCAGGAAGACCCGAGATCACGGAAAATACCAGGGTGACCCCCTGGCTGCTTTTATGCAAGAGCTGACTTACCTCCTAAAACAAAGTTTGCTGGAGCTGCTGTGTGGAGAAGAGACTGGGGATGCGAACTGGAGGCAGGGGCCCTAGGCAGGAGGAGAGGTGAGAGACTGTGGCTGGGACTTGGGTGTCGTCAGTGGAAATGGGTGGAAGCGGTGAGATGCCGACGACAGTGTGTGATGACCTTCGCACGGGAGAGGAGGGCTGTCTGCAGTGGGAAGAGACGCCCCTCAACCCTCCCAAAAATTAGGATCTACTTGCAGAGTCGGAGCCCCATCTCCAGCAGGCATCTGAAACCCCGACTGCCGTAAGTGCATGAAAATAAGTGAGCAGCACGAGCTCCCGCACAAGCCTTGTCTGAAGTGTGACTGCGCCGGTGTGTGGTACCAGCAAGAGCCTGAGCTTAAGAGTCCAGGCCTCTTGGAAAACGGCTGCTAATACCCATCTGAGGCTGAAGCCTAAGCATCTCAGTCACCAGCTCACCGGAGACCCAGGAAGGCTGGTTCCAGCCCCCATCCATCCAGCAATGGTGTGTGTCCTGAACACTCCTTCCCACTCCCGGCCTTAGTTTCTTCTTCTACAGAGGGAGCTCTAGGGTCCTGGCCTTCCTCACACGCACTGCCAAAGTGCAGTTGATTCTCTGATGACTCCCGAAGCCCCTTCCTGCTTTAGAGAGCACAAGACAGGTGGCTCTTGATGTTAGGGGAAATGTGCTTCTTGGCTTCCCAGAGTCACTCCCTTCTCTGACCGGGACCCTTGACTTGGGTCGGGCTGATTGGGGCCTTGGGGGAATAGGACTTTCTCTATGTAAGGAGCCAAGAGCCCTCACAGGACTGAACCTGCTATGTCCTTTAAGCTCTGGCTTGGCTAGGGAGGATGTACAGTCTTCAGGTGTGTGGTCCCAGCCTCATAGACTGAGCAGTCATCTCCTCCCTCACACCCTATATCTGAGAATAGAGAAACACTCTCACAGGGTCTAGAGTATCGGGGAATCCATGGAGACCATGACACTGATGAGAGGAAAAGGACTGCAGAACCCAGACCCCAGCTGACAAGACCACCCTGGCTATTGTGTGTATGCCGAGGTCCATCTAGAGTGTCATTCCTCAGGAGGAATTCACCGTGTTTGCTGAGACACTCTCACTGGCTTGGAGCTCACTAATTTGACTGGGCTGGCTGCCTAGCAGGCCCCAGGGACCTGCCTCTCTCTGCCTGCCTGGTGTTGAGATAGCAAGCATACAACACTATGCCTGATTTTTTGTTTTTTTAACATCGGTTCTGGGGATTGAACTCAGATCCTAATACTTGCGCAACAAGCACTTTACTGACTGAGCTACAGCACACCTCTAAGACTGCTAGAAGATGTCTCAGACAGAAAAGGGCCAGAACCAAGATCTTGGCCCAGCCCCACCCTGCTAGGCTCAAACCTTTCTAGATGCCCCTGTCATCTTAGCCTCTCAATCTTCCTCCCCATATCCACCCATATCTAGTTTCTACTGGTGCCATCATCGACAGGGCAGAGCTGGACCAGTCTCACGGCCTCCACTCCTGCCGTTCAGTCTGACCTGCCTTCTCCCTCGCTGAGACACCTCCAGGGACTCCTCTGGTTTCCCTGTTCCTTGTCCTGCCCTCCAGTCAGCCCTTCCCAAAAGTCAGGAAGTTCCCCACCTGTGATACTGAGTATCAACTTGACCCAGACCTCATCCTGCCCCAAGCCAGCCCTCCAGCCCTACTGTCCCACTTTACAACTAAGAAAACAGAGGCTAGACTGATGGGCCGGATGGGTCAGAGGTCCCTCAGTCTGGTAGAAAGCAGGCAGGGGGCAGCCACAGCCCACTGTCATTCTAGGGTGGCTGGTAGGGCCTCAGGCCTCCTTGCTCCATGTTCAGTGCCCTTCACTTTTCACTGTGCCTTTAGAGGGGGACATGGACCCCGTTCACAAAGGGATAGGGCTCCTCAACTTCACCTGGGAACCTCAAAGACAGGTCAGCTGTTTTGGGTTGTGTTTCAGGGAATGACCGTTTGACTCAGCCATGGCTGGTACATGGTCAGGGTGATAAGGGACAGAGAATCTGAGAACTTGTCCAGACCCTATTCATTTAAAAAAGTCTTTTACAGGGCTGGAGAGATAGCTTAGTGGTTAAGGGCACTGGCTGCTCTTATGAAGGACCTGGTTTCAGTTCTCAGCACCCACGTGATGGCTCACAACCCTCTGTAACTCCAGTTTCAGGGCCTCCAGTGCCCTATTCTGTCCTCCTCAGGCACCAGGCACATACATGGTACACATACAAACACGCAGGTAAACACTCATACACATAAAATACAAATAAATACTTTAAAAAACCCTGAGACTTTCCTTGAGTTGTTTCCTGGGGTGCTAAAAGAAAATGGTTTGGGTCTCTGTGGATCCTTTTCTTTGTCCAACATTAATGCCAAGCCCATTGTGACTTATAGCAAGTCATCAATATTTACTTCACAAAGATAGGATGGTGAGCCAAAGACTCTCCAAGGCAGATTTCTCCAAATTACAGTGGACTCTGAAGTCCAGCAAAGCCAGGCACCAGGCTGCTTTGAGGCCCACATTCTCCTTCACGCAGTGCCCACATATAATACAGGGTTTGAGGTCTGCGATAGACCACGTTTAAATGACATGGAACTTAATGTCCCCCGTGGGTACCGAGCACATGCTAAACTGCTCTTTCTGACCCTTCTGAAGGCTCTGCGAGGTGGCAAGACCACTCTGAGACACAGGGTGAAACACAGATGTGGTGCAGCCCACACATGCTTGTGTGCTCATGGCCTAAAGGATACCTCTTCAGTAGCTGACAGACCCATTCCTGAACCAGCTACAGTGGGTCATCAGCCTAGGCCAAGAACAATGGGGGACACGTTGAAGATGAGCCTGGAACTTGTGGAGTCTACCAAGACTTCACACAAGAGATCACCCAGGTAGAAGGTGTAGAAGAAAGAGATGAGACAGGAGGATAAAACAACAAAAGTCAGGGCTGGAGAGATGGCTCAGTGGTTAAGAGCACTGGCTGTTCTTGTAGAAGACCAGGGTTCTAATCTCAGTACCCACATGGCAGCCAACAACCATCATTCACTTCCGTTCCAGTGGATCCATTGCCCTCCTCTGCCCCAGCAAGCACTGCTCAACACAGGTGCACTTACATACGTGCATGCATAACACTCATATACATAAAATAAAAATAAATAAGACAAAAAATTTAAAAAACAAAAGTCAATACTTTATCAAGCATAAAAAAATTCAAGAGAATCTTGGTGCAGCTTTTGTTGAATAAGTAATTTTTTAAAAGACAATCATTTGTTGCCCAAAAGACTTTAAAAGGTAGATAATTTGGGGGGCTGGAGAGATGGCTCGGCAGTTAAGAACACTGGTTGTTCTTGCAGAAGACCTGGGTTCGAAACCCAGCACCACATGGCAGCTAACAACTGTCCGTAACTCCAGTTCCAGGGGATCTGACAGCCGGCAAAAGGCAAAGGAGTCTCGGCTTTTCTTTCCTTTCTTCTTCCTTCTTCCTTTCTCTGGTGATTTCACTGGGGATTTAATAATCTAGTACTTTCCACATGCTAGGCAGCTGTTCTACAAATGAGCTGTACTGCCATCTCCCAAAAGCATCTTTATGAAAGCCAATTCCTGGATGACTTTATAATTTATTAATCTCAGACATAAGCACCAATTGGAATACTAAGTAATATAAGTAAGCACTCAATAAATGTCATTATTATTATAGCATGGTACACTAATATAATAGGACCTCAAACCATCAAGATGA
>NW_008333388.1:520488-530578 GCF_000622305.1 Nannospalax galili
GTAGCTGACATGTTCTCAGAGTTATCTTGGTAGTGTTTAGAGAAAGAATTTTTACATGCTAACAATGATCATATTTGAACCATGCCAAGAAATGATAGGTCTCAGATGGGTGCAATGACTCACGCTTGTAGTCCCAACACTGGGAGGCTGAGGCAGGAGGATGGCCATGAGTTTGAGGCCAGCCTGGACTACATAGTGAGCTCTAGGTTAACCTGGGCTAGAAGGAGGAAGAGGAGGAGGAGGAGAAGGAGATTCTGGAAAACAGCTAAACCAACAAATTCTCTAGGCTGCTTGAAGAACTAGTCTCCATTCAAAATGAAATCAGTAATCTATGTGCCATCCACTGAGGGGCATGTGTCCATGGAAACCCCAGCACTTTGCACAGAGCCACGGCAGAGAAAGCACGCTCACCCTGAGAAGCAGCCTCCTGCTGAGGTCAAGCAAGAGCTTTTGTTTCCACCTTTGTATCTCAGGCCTCCTCAGTGCTAGAAGCAGAGCACACAGACAGTAAATTTTTCCCTTCTTTGAATGAATGAATGAATCAGTCAATTAATTAATCAGTCCAGGAAACCCAAATATAGGAAACGCTCTGCTTTTTCACGTCCCCCAACATCCCACAGCCACACAGAATATACAGTTTACTTCATGAGGATGACAGTAGAAAGGTCTCATTCATAGCCCGAGACAGTGTCAGTCCACATACTGTGATCCTTAGCAGTTACTCTGGGTCTGACACACCAACTGTGCTCTGTATTGCTCTACATCAAAGATGGCCAAGAAGCAAATACAATTTGCTCTCTTGAACTGCATGACTGTTTACCACATCTCAGGAACCTTTCCCGTCAGTGAGGACTGTCAATTTGCAGTAATAAAACTGAGAAACTTAGCACAGATTCCTGAAAGAAGCAAGTGGAACAGCCCGTGTTTGGTGCCCCAGATACACACTTGAGTTTAAGGCGATCCATGACAAGATTACTGATAAAGGAGCTCACATGTAGGAAGTCAGTCAGAGAGGAAGCTGGTTGTTAATAAAGCCAGCTGTTGGAAGAGGACGGGACCACGGTCCTCAGAAAGCCAACAAACTGACAGGCTGATGTCTCCCACACCGGTGGTTGAGTGTCTGGGTTTACTGTCTTGAAACTTTTTAAAAATTCCTTTTTCAGCTCCTTCACCTTTAGTGATAACATTTCGGGTGGATGCACGCAGCTCACTGCCTGTGATCAATACTTGCGGCAGAAAAGAAGCATCATAAGTAGTTGGAGGAGCCTAGGCTATCGGAACCATGTCTCAGAAAAATTTGTGGAGGGGTCTACAGTCCCCTTGGGAACAATAACCCCGTGGCCAGAAAACACACTTATCACACATGTGCCAATGCTAAAAAGTGACTGCTCTTTGTTTTTGAAGCACAGTAAGGAAGGCTTGGCCACTACCTTATGACATTTTGCTCCCATTGGCAGATCATGAGACGGATGCCTAGAGCTCGCCGCTCCCTAATCACCACCCTTGGAATCAAGGTATCCTACTTGCTGGACTGTGATAGGATGCTAAACCTGTTATGCTAATAAGGAATCCTACTTGCTGTGCTGTGATTGGACCACTACCCCTATATAAGGTTGTACCTTCCTGCAATAAAGCAGAACTGTGTCACTGAACCTGGTCTCCTGCGCCTGAATGTGGCGAAGCTGGCGCAGACTCCTCACCAGCCCTGGGGTCCGGACTGATTGGAGGAACTAAGAGAGCAGGAGAGTGGCCATAGCCAGAGGGGAGCAGCCACAGCCGGCGACCACAAATCTCTGTGAGTTCGAGGCCAGCCTGGTCTACATAGTGAGTTCCAGGCCAGCTGGGGCTACAGGGAGACCTTGTCTCAACAAGACAAAAAAAAAAAAACCACTGAATTTCACATGCTAAATTTGGTACCCAATTTCAGGGCCCCTTTTCCTGGCCAAGCCCTATATGGATTCATAGACTTCTGATTAAGAACAAACCAGCCCAAAGCTCTGTGGCTTGTTTCCCTATGACTCACTTCATTTCCCAGGCAGGAAAGTCTGTTCTCTGGCCAAAGACCACACCAGCCATGCTAGCCAGCAAATATGGTCATCAGGGAGCCAGATGACAGAGGACGAAACTCTCAGCCGCCATCACCACCACTTACAATGCAGCTCAAAGCCCATCCCACTCTGCCCCCAAATAAGCACCCTGTGTCCACAATTAATTGCCGTTCCTTTGAGGGATTAGGAAAGGGCAGCCCTCGGTTGCATGATGCAGCTTGGAACAGTTTTGTCTACATGCTGTTTTGTTTTTTAATTGCAGCCCTTTGGAATGATTAAAAAAATTCAAAGCAAACTAGAAGTCTAATTGAAACAGAGTTAGCACAGCAAAATATTATACCGTCTTGCAAGTGCCCACTGCATATAGCCACAGGAAAGATGTTTATATTATGGTGAAAAAATGAGAAGGAAAACACAGAATCAAAGTGCAACGTCCTTCACGTGTTAGCGATGAGGAACTGTTTAAGATGAGGCTGAGCAAGTCGTTCTTAGGGACCCACACACACAAAGCCTGCATCAGCATCAGTCCCTGTGTCTGTTTCCAGTATCACCTTTGGGTTATATAATCTGCACAGATTGAAAGTGAGGACACAAATGGTACATCTGTATTAAACCAGCCTCTCCACCTCAGTGGCCGTGGCTACTCTCTCTCTTTGGTCCCAGCAACCCCCTGCTTTTGTGGCTTTCCTTATAACTGGGCTCTGAGGGCAGGCAGGGCAAGGGCAAAGCCAGTAGAGCCCCCAGACCCAGACAACCACAAACCCCGAGCCTGGTGTTGGAAAGGACAACAAGGGCACGGTCAGCATTCCTGGAGCCTGACCTGGTTCCCAGCATACCCTGCTCAGTTTAGGGCCTCAGCAGAGATGGTTTCCTGTAAATAGGGGACGAATTTCCACGTCTAAATCCATAGGAACCTCCAATGTTTTTCTTCACATCACCCACAAACAGACTGACATCTGGAATCCAATGTAAATGGCTTATCTGTGGTGACAGATAAGTGGTGGGAAAGATTAGAGTCCCTAGGCTGCCAAGTCCCTGGCCTGGCCAGCTTCTGGCTGGCATCTGCGGATGCTAGAAACAGACCAGGATCTCCATGGCATCCCCATGGGAGCATGAAGTCAGCTGCTCCCACAGCAGCTACAGAGGTAAGCCTGTCCGTGGGTTACAGCAGAACCCGAGGGTAGGGAACACTCCAACATCCGGAAGCTGCTGGGGTCTGGTTAGGGGTCAAGGTCAGATCTGAACGCCTGCCCTCAAAGTCCTGCTGGCCTCCCTTGGCTGGGTGCCCAACAGCCTCCCTCTTGCTGCAAGCCCCTCCTGTAGCTAGGGGAAGCCAGCAAAAGCCAAAGGGACCATCCTGCTCTCTGGCCCCAGTGTTCTCTGGCCCCTGGACATACAAGTGACCTTCTGGTGACTCACAGCACACCATAGGACCTCAGTGCTGTCATTTGGATTGAGGTCAGAATGAATGACGGACACACAAGGTAGACTTCACAGCAGTTCTCCCTTCTGTCTTGCTGACTGTCCTCAGAAGTAATGACCGAGGGGTGACAGTTCCAGTGCACAGAGTCAAGAAGGCAGAGGACTATGGGGAGGTCTGAGCCCAAAGGTGGTGGGATGACTTGGAGGGACCAGTGCAGGGGAGATCTAGTCTGGGCCTGTACTACTGGGAGGCCTGCAGGGACAAGGGAAGGTTCCCACACTGACAGAGCCTGAGGACCATGTCCTCAGGCAAGCTGGCGCCAGAGCCTCCTACAGGAAAGAAGCTCCCTTAGCCACAGGTTTTAGGTTGCAGCATGTGGTCTTTTGTGAGCATAGCTCAGAGCTCATCACATCCTGGCTCTTGAACTCCTCTTAGTCACTGTGTACATACATGTGTAAACAAAAGGCCACGTTGAGACCTGTTTTCGGCCCTCACCTCCATAGGGATCTGTCCCCACCCTGCCCCCACCCTGCCCCGACCCTCACCCCTGTGCCTTGCTATAGGTGGAAATGGACATGTGCTGAGCGCCAAGGACATAGGCCTGAGCGTGCATCTCAGTCCTGGTCCTTCCTAACCTGGGCCTGTGGGCAGGTTCCTGACACCAGTATATGACTGTCTGGGGACCAAAGGAGTCCAGATCACCTGCCAAATTTCTAGGTGCCCCAGTCTGAGCAGGCCGTCCCTATTTGATGTGAATGCTTGGCACGCCAGTACAGCCATCAAGGTCTGATGATGGTCCACAGAAGTTTGGTCCACCCAGAGTTAGAACCAAAAGCCCAGAGGTAGGAAGTCTCCCATCTGGGGTACCAGGCTAGTGCCACTAGAAATGTCATCTCAGGACCAAATCCAGCCTGGCAGGGTGGCTCACTTAAGCAATCTATCCCCACCTACCATGGCTTCTGGTTCCTCCTTCAGTCCTAATCCCAGGTCACCATCTTGTCCTGTTAGCATCACCAGCACACCTATGCCTGGCTGACACTTGACCAAGGCTCAGTTCTGCATCAACATGGACTTTTGAATCTTCTCCTAGACCCTTGTCAGCTTCCAGAAAGTATCTGACTTGCAAGCACTCAGCAGTCCCTGATCTGAACCTTTTATCTCCAGAGGGCCATTAGGCCTCTGCCCCTTCAAATTCTTTTTGGACTCTAAACATTTCAACCAGCTTTTAACATTGCAATACAAGTTTGTCATCCACAAAGTTCACACTCCAGAAACGTGCAATGGAGTTACAAAAAAATCTCAAAAACACAAACTTCATAATGTTTTTACTTTTATTTTATTTATATGAGTGTGCACGTGTGTAAGTGTGCCCATGTCATGTAATGCCCAAGGAGTCAGTAGAGGGCATTGAAACTGGAGTTATGGCCAGTTGTTGGCTGCCATGTGGGTGCTAGAAGCCTAACCCGGGTCCTCTCCAAGAGCAGGCAGTGCTCTTAACCACTGAGCCAGCACTCCAGCCCCAAAGCTCTAAATGACTTAGATAAATTTACAGTTCTATGTCAGATCACACTCATAGCTGTCCTTGACCACAGACAACTTGCTTGCCACAGGTTGGGCGTGCCTGCTTTAGAACATTAACTTTCTCTAAGAAACAGACGTTACACTCAACAGTACCTATCCATACCCATCTGATCACTACGTTATCACAGTGGCCCAGGTTAGACCCCATAGATCTAAGATGGGTCCCAGGGGCAGAGTTTGCACCAAGCAAAGACATCAGACTCCTTTTAAAATCCTCTCCCATCCTTCCTCCATCTCTGGCCAGCTCGTGTGCTGTCCTTCAGCCCCAATCCACCTCATCTCCCTCCTCCCTTCACTCCTCCATCCCAAGATTGCTCACAGAACTCCTGACTCTGTAAACGCAGTTTGTAAATGCTCTGATTCTCGGTGCCATCAGACCAGCAGTTCCAAGCTGCTCCTGCATGCCATCAGCAGGCCTAGGAGGCACCTGCTTCTCTGAGACAGCAGGGGGCTGCTCTTTTCTTTGCTGACTTACTCGTTTGCTCCAACCACGGCTTCAGCCATTCCCAAGAAGACATTCTGCCTCCACTGCCAGCGGGAAGTCAAGAGCAGAGAGCTGTGGCTTGGAGACGTCAAAGGCTTGGTCTCCATGTGGCAGTGTGAGAAGTAATGGGACTTTTGAGAACTGGGGTCTTGTGGGAGGCTCCTATGGGCCCTGACTTCAGAAAGGATTGAGGTAGCTCCCATGGTACCTGGATAGGTCTTAGGAGAGGGTTGTTATAAAAAAAAAACAAGCAAGCTCTGCTCCTCTGCTGAGTCTCCCTGGCTTCCTGTCTCACTCACTATGTGGTTTCTTACACACGAACTCGCACCACTGTAACACTATCCACCAGGAGGCCTTCACCAGAGCCACACTCTTGGGGATTAAATCAATCTTTCTCCTCTGTAAGAACCCAGCCACCAATATTTTATTGTAATGGCTAAAAATGAACTAATTAGAAACAAAAGAAGTTTCTCAGCTCAGGCCAATAAATACGGCCGGACAAAAGAGAGAAATGCTGTTGAGTCACTGAGGGCAGACAGAGCTCAGATGGCCTCACCATGGAGTAGACAGAGAGGAATCTCAACTCCTATACCTTATGATATGTCCTAGAAGCTCTGACAGTGGGCTCAGCCAGGGCCAGAGGCTAGAATGAGGAATCTTAAGAGTGTCCCAGGTGGACTGATGATAAAGGCCACGTAGCTACCCTGAAGCTCCAAGACTCCTGGGATGCTAGACCCTGAGTTCAGAATTGGAGAAAGCAAGGTAGAGTCATGAGCAGAAACGGAGCTCTGGGGTTAGCGTCCTCTACCCAGCAGGAACGAAGCCTTGACCAAACCAAAACGTGTTGATTGAGTCACACTCACCACACCCTAACTTACTGTCTGTTCGTGGTTACTTAAATCCACCATACACCCTAAATGATGTTAGTAACACACCTGGGCCAACGAGATGGTTCAGAAGGTAAAACACTCACCATGTAAGCCTGACCACCTGAGTTTGATCCCCAGGCCCCACATAAAGGTAGAATGAGAGGAAACACACCACAGTTACATTTTAATCTCTCCCCAATGCCACAGCGTGTGTGTGAACACACACATCACACAACATGGTAATAAGTATTTTTCTTTTTATGTGTATGAATGTTTTGTCTGCATATATGTAAGTGCACCATGTGTATGCAATGCCTGTGGAGGCCAGAAAAAGGCATCAGGTCCCCTGGAATGGTTGTTAGCTGCCATGTGGGTGCTGGGAACAGAATCCAGGTCCTCTGCAAGAGCAGCCAGTGCTCTTAACCACTGAGCCATCTCTCCAGCCCCCAGTGCTTTAAACATTAAAACAACAGAAGTTCTTTCTCCCCCAGAAGAGGGGGAGGAAAGATTGTAAGAGCCAGGGAGGAGGGACATAACCACACGGAAACAGAGTCCTACCAACTCCTGGGACCCTGCTCATATGATTCTATGACAATGGTGTCAGCATATACAAGTCCCATGCAAACTCAGGCAGACAAAAACCCAGCATGGAACTGGGGAATGAACAGCTAACCCCAATTGTGCTGGATAGCTTCAGTGTCAACTTGACACACCTGGATTGAGGGAGCCTCAATCCGGGAATTGCCTCCATTGAACTGGCCTGTGGCCATGTCTGGAGCGCATTTCTTGATTGTTGAGTGATGTGGGAGGGCCCAGCCCACTGTGGGTGGTGCCACTCCTGGGCAGGTGGGCCTGTGTTGCATAAGAAAGCAGGCTGAGCAGGGGCCTGGGGAGCAAGCCAGTAAGCAGTGTTCCTCCAAGGCCTGTGCTCCAGCTCCCGCCTCCAGGTTCCTACTCTGAGCTCCTCCTACCTTGGGCTCCCTGATGACTTGTGACCTGGGAGATGTAAGCTAGATAAACCCTTTCCTCCCCAAGTTGGTAGTGGTCAGAGTGTTTTGTCACAGCAATGGAGAGACAAACCAGGACACCAATCTTAGCTGAAGAAACATTGGCAACTGATTACTGCTGGGTGAGGAAGAGCTGATCTTCCTAAAACAAGAGACTCTAGATAGGCTAACTAGACCTCAGTGGATGGACTTGCACTGGGGAATGTCTGGGGATATTGACTTGACACATTGGGCCTTAACACAAATGACAAAGTATATGGGTTCCAGTGGGGGGGGGTCTATAGAGGGGTGCTGGTGGGGACAGGGGTATAAAGATGATTAAGATTGTTTGAGATATTCTGTATAAAATACACAAAAATTCAATAAAAACAAATTTAAAAAACATAAAACTCAATAAACTGTAAAAACTACCTTAAAAAAAAGTTAGGAACACCTTAAAAAACTCAGCCCTGGCTCTGCCTCCTACTAGTGTGGTCAGCCGTTTCACCGGTCCCCCAGCAACCTCGTCCAGACGTTAATAACACATTGTGCTTTTGTTAGAAATAATAAATTGCCAATATGCATTGCAGAGTGTCCCCAGGTGACCTTGGGAAGGTAAAAGGAATAAAGTGACAACTTGGCATTCCAACAGGGCAGGGAAGAACTTCAAGGCCACGCTGGAGACCCCCATGGAGTGGCAGAGATGGTCAGTGTGTGAAGAGTGAGGGACAGGCCAGGGGCTTCAGGGAAGGGACAGGCTCTCTAAGTGTGTGGTGAGATCTGGGGTGGAGAACTACATGTACATGGCACAGAGCAAAGAGCCCCTTGCATTGGATCAGTTTGAGGAAGTGTTAGTCATGCCTGGCCATGCCGGGGTAGGCAAGGAGACGCAATGGCTACAAGTTCTCTCAGAGGCTGAGACATTAGGATGGGGCCTTCACATTTAAGTAGGAGCTCTCCAGGGCAGAGGGGCACTTCAGGCAGGAACGGGGGACACAGGAACCAGGGAGTCCTCAGTGGTAAGACAGCAGGGCTAAGCACACCTGGGGAAGGAAGGAGACCTCGATAGGAGGCTTGGACTCTGTTCTTACTCTACGGAGGCTGTAGAGGCCTTTGTCCCAGGGAGATGCAGCCACATTTGGATTTACAAAAGACATTGCCTGCAACATAGAGATGATGGAGTAGGACAGACTGGAGACAGAAACGAGTGCCCAGGATACAGAAAGCCAAGGAGTTTGGGGGAAATTTGACAAAAGCAGGGAACAGATATCATGAAGCTTTGCCCACCCTCAGAGACCCCACCCTCAGAGTTCCCACACTCTGGCTCTTGCCAAGGCTCCTGCCTCCTCCACACCTCCAGCCCCTTCTTCAGGGAGCAAAGGCTTCTCTACTGGTCACCCTCAGCAAGGGTATAGAAGATGTAGGAGCCCTCCTGGGATTCCAGATCCAGCCTCTCAGGGGTGCCTCATCTCATCACCCCCTCATCTCATCACCCGCTCTATGCTGTGTCTTCTTCAGCTCTGCCCTAGTCCTGGGAACCAGCTACAAGCACCCATGAGGCCCAGGAGAAAATGGCCAGGGTGACCCCTTTCCATCCTGCACCTGTAAATGATACCACCCAGGCCTGGACACCAGAGCAGGTATCTGCCCAACTCAGAAGCTGACAGCTTTCTGCCCCTTCCAACATGCCAGGAACCCACTCTGCCTCCTACAGGGAGCAAAGGCCTCTCCAGATAGGGTCACCTTACAACATGCTCAGTGCAGGACAGAGCTGGAAAGAGCCCCCGCTGGCCCAGGAGCAAGCGTCAGAGCTGCAATTCCACACTTGGGAATTAAACAGAAGTCAGTTCTCAGATCACGCTGGCAGCTGATCCAAACCTTGCCTACCCCAGGGGAGCTAACAAAACACATGGCTCTCTGTGGAAGACTTCACTCCTATGGACCCGGCCAACTCCTAGAGGCCCCTCTCCCCATGGACCTCTTCCTTCATTTGTGTGTCGGGCAGCCTCCAATCAACAGCTACAGGGTCATGGAATGCAAGGTCTCCTGGAAACGCACCAGGACCCCTGGTCCTGAAGGCCAGAAGTGAATTAGCCCATCAAGCACAAAACAACTAATGTCCTGGTCCTGGAGGACACATTCCCTGCATTCATTTTGCAGACGTGTCTTCTTTCTTAGGCCTGGTGCAACATCCAGGTGTTAGGTGTACAGAAGTCAGCAGTGAAAGGGGATGACAAGGCCCCCCTCCAAGTACTTCCTGTGTCTTAGGGTTAGGGGAAGTAGCAGCCCTTTGGAGAACCCCACTGTGACCTTGGGGGAGCCTCAGCTGTGCAGCAGGCTCTGGACCCCATCTTTCAGTTCTTGGCATGGCTAGCCCCACCATCTGTGCCTGGAGGGGGCTGTGGCTAATTTACAGAACAGGAAGCAGAGTGATCAGGCCACTGGCTCATGCTCCCCAAGCTGGCAGGGGCCAGAACCACATCCCTGCTCAGATCTCTGCACCACACTACCTCACAGGAAGCAAAATGTGCCAGGGCTGGAGACGCCCCTTCTCCTGCAAGTGTCCCACCAGGACCCCACCACATGCTGGTGTTAGACTCAAAACCCAGTACCATGGAGGGAAGGGGAAGGGGGAGGGGAGGAGGAGGGGAAGGGAAGGGGAAGGGGGGAGAGAAGGGGGAAGGGGGAAGGGGAGGGAA
>NW_008333388.1:530761-539387 GCF_000622305.1 Nannospalax galili
GGGAAGGGGGAAGGGGAGGGAAGGGGAGGGAAAGGGAAGGGGAAGAGGGGGAAGGGGACGGGAGGGGAAAGAGGGAACAGAGAAGAGGAAAGGGAAGAGAAGGGAGTAGAGAAAAGAAGTAGAGAAAAGAAAAGGTGGTTTCACAGAATGCCTTCCATAGGTCAGGCAGGCATGATGCTGTGTGCTAGAACCCAGATGCTCACTGAGCAAAGCTTGTCCCTGACCTCAGGGAGCTCAAGTCTAAAGAGGCTGACTGAGAGACCTGAGAGGAACAGCCAGCACAGGCTGAGGTTTATGGAGACACATGACAGCCTGGAGCACTGTGAACAACAGGTAGACACACACTGGACCTGAGCGCTTAAACGAGGGAGCGCCTCCGTGAGAGAGGATGGGAGGGACTCCATCGGGGCTGATGCTGAGACGGGCTATGGTGCAAGGCAGAAGCAGTGTGGGGCTGGGCTGGTGGGGAAGGTCTGGGGCTGGGTGATAACCACCTCGCTTTAGATTTTCATCTCGGTGCTGTGATTCCCATCCAAGCGCTGTCTTCCTGTAACACTATCTGCCTTTCTTCTTCCTTGCAGGCTTCTGAGGCCTCTCTAATCTGTCCGAGGCATCGCTTTTGAGGAAGGCACACCTGCCCTGCCAGGCCTGCAGAGGGTGGGGCAGGCTGCTCTGCACTAGTGTCCCTCTCTGCACACCTGAACCTTAGCAGTAGACCATTGACTGCTGATGGTCTATCCCCCAACTGCAGCCTCTGGTTCCACACTACATCCCAACAGACCAGGGTTCACACAGAGGGAGCATTTTCCAGCAGATCACACTTGCTGGTCCAGTCATAGATTCTGTGGGGGATGCTGGAGGCCCAGGATGACTGGCTCCATTTGGGTGAAAGGCTACACTCTGTGCAGGTCCGCAGGCCCCTTGCCTCCTGGCCTCTGGCCTCCAGCCTCCAGTGTTCTTCCTGCAGAGGAATTAGGCTTGGGAGGCTGAGACCACATTGGAGAGAGGAGGCTCAGCCCAGCCCCACTTTCCCTGACACAGGGGGAGAGCTCAAAATGCACGTCTGACAAACAATAAACAGACACGGAAAATACGACAGGAGGGAGATACAGTGTAGTCCTGTAATAGATTGGGAGTGGCAGAAAGAGGATAAAAATGCAAAAGGTCTTCTGTGCTGCAGAGAGTTCAAAGAGAAGGTGGAGACCGCAGGGCAGTGGAACCACTTCCCCAAGAGCATTCGGTATGCGACCACTTCTGCTCTGAGGCAGGGTGAGTAGAATTTTTTTAAAACCCTTTTTATTTTGGAGCAGTTCTAGAATGGTAGGAAAATGACAAAGATAGTACAGAGAATTTCCACGGGGCCTCCCCTGGGCTCCCCTAATGACAATGTCTTACCTAATCATGGCAGCCACCAGAGCTGAGAAATAGTCACTAGTAGAACGGTGCCAGGAAGCTAGTCTGTGACAACTTCCCACCTGTCCTTGTTTTAAGTGACCTTGACAGTCTTGAAGATTGAATGTACAGTAGACTGCCCCTCAGTCTGGACCTATCTGCTCTTTTCTCATACATAGGCTATGGTGAAGGTTTGGGGGTAGAATGCATAGTGGCAGATGATCACAGGAGCAAAGGTCTCACTCCTGGTGAAGTTGACCTTGGCCACTGGTTAATCTGGAGTCTAGGGTTCCCTATACAGCTACTGTTTCTGCCTCTCATACTGTAGGTCCAGTCCTCCCTCAAGGCAAGGGGAATTAGCTTCCTAACCTGCAGACATGTCGGGAGAATTCTCCATAGCTACAGACCCACCATGATTCTTTGGTGGTATTGGACCCGTGAGGGTGAATCAATGGCCAAAAATGAACAGAATGAACAGAAAAGCTGTCAAAGTTTAGAAAGCGTATGTGTGTGTGTGTGTGTGTGTGTGTGTGTGTTGTTCCTCTGGAGTTATCCCCCTTGTTTTTTGAGATAGTCTCTCACTGGCCTGGAACTCAAGGAGTAGGCTAAGCTGGTGGGCCAGTGAATTCTAGGGATCCACCAGGCTCCATCTCCCCAGCTCTGAAATTACATATGCACTACCATGTCCAGAGTTTTGACATGGGTGCTAGATCCTTCTGCTCACAAGGTAGGTGCTTTACTGGCTGAGCCATCTCCCCTGATGAAGTCTAAGATAGTTAAATAGTCTCAAAACATATTATGAACTATTTTTCCTCAGGTAACCTTTCCTAGCAAAATGGATCTCAGCCAAAAAAGTCATCATTCAATCTATTCTGTCATTCCCACCCCCAAATTCTTGAAAAATGGGCCAACTTCATTTAAAAGTATACAAAATAAGACAAAGCAACAACCAAACATTGGCCTTGGGCTGGACGGCATGTTACTACCAACCTCACTGGGCTCTGCATAGTAGTTCCAACTGCCCTTCTTTCTAGGAGACCTGGGAACTTGCCTCTAGCCCCATAGCCTGTCTACGTGTGTCCCCATCAACCCCTCCCACAGCTCATGTCCTCTGTAGGACCTTCACTAACCCTCCCCAGCTTGGAACCCCAGACATGGAGTCTATCCTGGGTGGATGAGCTCTTAGAAATCCAAAAACTGGGGCTGGAGAGATGGCTCAGCAGTTAAGAGCACTGACTGCTCTTGCAGAGGACCCGGGTTCGATTCCCAGCACCCACATGGCAACTATGAACCATCCTTAACTCCAGTTCCAGGGGAATCTGAAGCCTTCTTCTGACCTCCAAGGCGTTGCATGATATGGATGCACTCACATACACGCAGGCAATACACTTGTTCACATAAAATAAAAATAATAAATAAGATATTTTTAAAAAAAGAAATCCAAAAACCTCTCAAGGGACAAATGATGGGATGCTTTATTCATAGCCACAGCAGCAAGCATGTGAATTCCTTCCTTCTCCATCTGTAACACCCACAGCAGTGTCCCCACTCACCTTCCCATCCTACAGGCCTCAGAGCACTGTCTACACCCCATAGAGAAATAAGCTACCCAGAACCCAGAAGGGGATAGACCTACCTTGCAGGGCTTCAGTGGCTTATAACCATGACGCTTCAGATCCCAGCATGTAGTGAGGAACCTTCTGGTGGTAACCAGCAGCTCTGGATTCAGTCAAGAAAACTCCTACCCCCAGATGAATTCTTCTGGTCAGAGTCAATGAACAGAGATGTGTACATCCTCCGCTGTGATCAGAACTCCACCACCTGCCCCACAAGCAGCTCAATTCCAGCTCCGCCCTCTGGTCAAGACTTCTAGCGACTTCTGGCTCCTCTGCCCCAGAGATACTCCTAAGGAAAGTCCATGAGTACCTGGTCTTTCTCCACAGTGGTCACAATATCCCTCGGCCACCCCAAAGTGTTCTCATGGGGTTTTGGTCTCACAGCGTGGCTGTTTTCCCTCATCAAGTGTGGCAGGGTTAACAAACCTCCAGCTGACTCTAGAAGGTATTTTCATTGGGCTCTGGCTGGGCCACCTGCGGGAGCCAAGGCCGAGTTCTCTCAGTTCATTGGTTTTGTTTTGATTTTAAATGATGCTAATATTAGTGAGGTTGCAGGATGCTGTCTGTGAGCATTCAGTAGTAGAATGGGTGCGACTGGCAGGTATAGAATTGATGTTCAGTAAATGCAAATTCCCCATGTTTGGTAGCACTGTAATCGGTATGTGATTCTGACCACTTCACTTGACTGTGAGAACTCAGGAGTGGAGACAGTGGAGGTGATGGGGGCAGGACCATAACACCTGGGCGGTGAGGTAGTATCCTTTCCCAGGCTAGTCAAGGGACCAATGAGACCAAGAAGGTTGCTTGGAGGACCTGCTGGCCTAGCAGACACCATTGGCTGCTGGTCAACTGCTCATCCAGGCATCTAAGGGAGCCAGTGGGTAGAGCTTCCCTTCTCTTTAGGTCAAGAAGTCCAGTGGAGTTTGCCATCAGATAGCCAGTTTCTACACCAGAGCCCATGATTTCAGTCTCTTCACAGAGCTTCCGTCCTCAGGGTTTAGGGCTGTGAGTTCTTGTAGGAAGAGGTTTCTGATAGGTGTTTACAGCAGCAGGCGTGTGGAGCTCTTGGGTTCTAAGGGCTATTGCATGTCTCCAAAGGGTTCTGGTTGAAAAAAAATAGATTCATGTATAAAAAGTACCTATTGCAGTATTTATAATATAGTAAACTCTAACATAGCCTGGTGTGAAGATACCTAATCTGAGCCCCAAATTTGACCAATAATGCTGCTTTATCTTTTCATGTTCTTAGTAGCACAAGGCTCGGCACAAAGCCCTGAATACCCCAGAACACTCCATGCAGGGTAGCTATTGTTAATTTACTTTGAGCTTTTGACCTACTAGCTGGGCCTAAGCATTAAACACATTTGAAAGCCTTTCATCCTCCTTAAATTTATGATTTAGATGTTTTTGATTTATTTTATTGTATGTATATGAGTGTTTTGCCTGCATGTATGTAAGTGCACCCATGTCATGCATGCCCATGGAGGCCAGGAGAGGGCACCAGATCCCTTGGAACTGGTGTTACAGACAGCCCCCATGTGGGTGCTGGGAACCAAACCCAAGTTTTGTGCAAGAGCAGCCAGAGCTCTTAACCTCTGACCCATCTATCCACCCCCCAACTTATGATTTTTTAAAAGTTCTTGATTTGAAGGCCAGGCATGGTGTTGCATGCCTTTGATTCAAGTGCTCGGGAGGCAGAGCCCCAGGTGGAGCTCTGTGAGATCAAGGTCAGCCTGCTCTACTTAGTGAGTTCTAGGCCAGCTGGGGTTGCAGGTAGACCCTGTCTCAAAAAGACAATGAAAAGTTCTTGATTTGAGATGAGATGGCTCAGGCTGATTATTTTGGTTAAATTAATACTTAACTTTGAACTTTGTGCCATAAGGGCACAATACAGACACAGTACAGGCTGGGGACACAGGTATAATTAGGCACATCCCCTCTGAAGAACCTAGGGAGCTGGGAAGGATGCCCAGCAGACTGGAGATTAGAATGGGGCATGGGAAGTGGGATCGCTCCAACAGGGATTATTGGAGAAGTTACCAAGGAGATGGCTTATTCGTGACTACGGGTCCTACAAAATGCCTCTCAGAGACAGATCCCCAAGTTAAGTATTTACCAAACAAGAGTCCTGGATGCTTCTTGAATCACTTTTAGTATTTTGTCAGTGGTGCATGAACATAGAATATTTTGTATATGTGTGTGTGTTCATGGATGTGAATGCACATGCGTGTAGAATGCAGAGGGAAACTTTGGATGTCAGTACTTAAGGGTCATCTGTCTTTCCCTTTCCTTTGTTTTTCTTTCTCTCTCTTTTTCTTTCTTCTTTTTTTCTTCAGACAGGTTTATCAATTGCCTTAAACCTGCCTACTAGGCTAAGCTGTCCAACCAGTGAGCCCCAGAAATCTGTCCATTTCTGCTTCCATGGTGATGGGATTATAAGTACATACTATCTCCACTCAAGATTTTAAAGTGGGTTCTGTGGCTCAAACTCAGATCCTTGTGCCTCACAAGCACTTTGTCAGTGGAGCCATCACCCCAACCCTTAAACATACAATTTTGGACAACTTTTCTGCACCTGGGCCTGAGGATAGGAGAATACAGCGGAGAGTGAGGGGATCCAGCTCCCTCTGACATTGGTTCATCTGCTCAAGACTAGAATGGGAAGGACGGGAGCATTTGCTGGGAGGAGGGGTTCATATTTGCTGGCTGTAAGTGTGATCTGAGAAAAAACTCACCCTTCTGTCTACTCCAGAGACTGGACACACACACACACACACACACACACACACACACACACACACACACGCACACACACACACACACACACGCACACACACACACACACACACGCACACACACACACACACACACGCACACACACACACACACACACGCACACACACACACACACACACGCACACACACACACACACACACGCACACACACACACACACACACACACACACACACACACACACGGATTCCAGTGGCCACTCAGAAAAGAACAAGGAAATGACATTGCTGCTGGTTCCCAGATGTCTGAGCAGAAGTGAAAGTTAATTTCAGCCATTTTCACCTTCACAGAGTCACAGGGCCTAAGAGAAAAGCCGTGGGAGAAGACCCAGCGGAGAGGGTGGGGGGTTGAGTGTTAGGTGAGGCAGGGTGTCCTGTGTAAGGAATTTTCATTAGAGACCCTCAGAGAAGTCCTCTAGGGGCTAGCCTGAGTCCAGATTCTGACTCTCCTGGCTCAGTGTTCAGCCTCACTGACTCTCCCATTAATAACACCCCCACATTTATTTTTGCACACTTGAGGCAATTTATGCAAAACCTACGGCTCTCTTTCCATGACTCTATAGCAGTCTCCTGATACCCATTCATCTTTGATTAAAATCAAAAGCTATGGGCAATAGACTATTTGAGTGGAAGAAACATTAAAATAACCAAGATTCATCTCAAAAGAAATGGTGTGAAACATTGGACAGTTTCCTTTTACTGGAAGCTAATTTTAGACAAAAATTTCAGCAAAACAAAACAAACAAACAAAAAACCCATTCAGATCACTGGAAGATGAGAAGGGGCAGACAGAAAACCGAGAAGGGTTTAATCTTCGAGAACTGCACTGCGCCTGCTCCAGAACCACCGTTAGCCTGTGATTGTCTTGGGCCCCCTTTCCCTCCACTCTGTGTCTTGGATAAGGAAATCAAAAGGTTTGCTAGTGCCAGAGGCAAACTTGGTCCAAAGGCTGCCAATGAGAACCAGCAGCTTAAAACTAGAGGGAGCAGATTTGGTGTAGGATGGGAAGAAGAAAACCTGCAGTTTTATGGGTTAAGTGTTAAGTAGTCAGTTCTAAAGAAGTGGAAAAACTACAGTTTTCCTGGCTTAGTGGCGTAATCCAGAAGCTCAGCCAGAATGGAAAGATCCTGCAAATGAGAGGGCTATGAAGGAGGAGAGATAGTAGACTTCCTATACACACTTAACAGACTGCTAAAACATGCATGAGTGGGGCAGTGGGTGGGGGGAACCCAAGCCAGTACAGCCAAAGTGTGAGCCAAGGGACAGGGAGGGTTTGCTAGAGATCTGAGTGTTTCTTCAACCACACCCTGCTTAGTCGGTCAGCAGAGGGTGGAGGGCTTCCTCGTTCAAGGCATCTGAGCATGTTCTCTGTCTGAATAATTCCCTGATTATCATCCAGTGCAGCAAGACCAAAAGTAATAAAGTAAATAGTGACCGTGAAATTGCGAAGGGAGGGATAGCTGTGCACCACGGAGGAGGTTCATTCTGTAAGCTGAGTCCAGGTAAGTGCCTAAAGTCATGAGCCGAATCACTGCACCAAAAGGTCCAGTTTTCAACAAAAGTTACCAGATATGAAAACCAAATCCAGACAAAAAACAGAACACTATAACCAGAAAACTACACAAAGCTGTCAGTAGAGTCTGATAAGACTTCAACAGATAGCTGTAAATATGTTCAAGGAATTAAAGGAAAATATTTTCAAGGACTTAAAATTATATTTTAAGTTAGCAAGAGTCAGCAAATAGGTCATCTGAACAGAGAAATTAAAATTACAATAAACAAGTAAATAAATAATGGGTCAGGGATGGAGCTCAGTGGGTAAAGCACTTGCCTAGCATGTACAGGTCCTGGATTTGGCCCCCTATACTACAGTAAATAATAAATAAGATTCATGGAGCTGAAAACTAGCAAAACTGAGACTGAAAAGCCATGAGATGAGCACAACATCAAACCTCAGCGGGCAGAAACCAAAATCAGTGAATTTAAAGATAGAGCAATAAAAACTACATAATCCAGAACACAGAGCCCTGAAAAGGGCTAAACATGAAAAGGGCTACAAAGACCTGCCAGACAGTGCAATCCATTCAAACACAAATGCATGCAACAGAATTCCTAGAAGAGAAGGAAAGGGTAAAGGGCATGGGGAAATATTTGAAGAAAAAAATAGTTGAGCATTCCTCTTCATTAGTGAACACCATGAAGTTAGAGAGACAAAGTAAAACAAAGAGAACCACACCTAGACATCATGGTCAGAAAGCCAAAACCAAGCCGAGTGTGGTGGTGCACGCCTTTAATCTCAACACTCAGGAGGCAGAGACAGGAAGATGTCTAGGAGCTCAAGGCCAGCCTGGTCTACATAGTGAGTTCCAGGCCAGCTGGGACTACAGGGAGATCCTGTTTTAAAAGAACTCATGCTAACTTAGGCATCCTATCTTTAAGCTGTGTAAACAATGTGCTGTTGGGTCAAGGTGGAGTGGACAATTCCAGGTGGATATCCATCAATAGATGGATGGATGGATGGATGGATGGAGATAGATAGATGATAGATGATGGATGGATGGATAGATGATAGATAGATAAAGACAGAGATAGATAGAATATCACATTCAAGACAACAACACTGTGGCTAAAGAGAGTGAAAAAGACTCCTTTGAGAAATCCTGCCAGCCCACAGGCTACACATGTTAACTCTGAGAGTCATAGAAACATCCCCCAAGCTGCTGTATGTGGAGAACAGTTAAGAGTTTTCACATGTGACTCTAAGGTTCCCAAACAGCTCCTCTCTCTCTCTCTCTCTCTCTCTCTCTCTCTCTCTCTCTCTCTC
>NW_008333388.1:539399-543416 GCF_000622305.1 Nannospalax galili
TGCTCATGATAGTGATAGGTATTAGGTGTCATAGTAGGGGTAGGGTGTTTGCACATGCACATCTGCATTCCACTTTGAAATATAAGAAACTGGTCAATAGTAAGTTGATAATTAGATGTTTGAAAACCGAGTCTGAACAAAGTCAGACAGAGGCAAAACAAGTAAGAGGTAAAAAGATCCTGGAAGACACAGACCCTATGCCAGGCAGGACAACTTCCAAAAGGGCCATAAGCTAAAATTCTTAGCGTTAACAGATAGAGTTTTCTTGTTTCATAACAAGAAAAACAAGATGCTCGAAAAAGAGGAAATATTTAGAGGTTTAAGGAGAAAGTTTGGGGGGGGTGGCTGGAGAGACAGCTCTGCAGGTATGAGCACTGACTGCTCTTGCAGAGGACCTAGGTTCAGTTCCCAGCACTTATATGGTGGCTAACAACCATCCATAGCTCCACTTCCAAGGGATCTAATGCCCTCTTCTGGCCTCTGTGGGCATTACACCACACAGGCACACATATATACATGAAGGAAAAACATTCATACCCCTAAAATAAAAATAAATACATCTTTTAAAAGTTTGAGGGACTGCACTCAGGAGGCAGAGGCAGGCGGATCTCTGTGAGTTCAAGGCCAGCCTGGTCTACATAGTGAGTTCCAGACCAGCTGGGGCTACAGGGAGACCCTGCCTCAAAAAGACAAAAAAAAAGTTTGAGGGACTAAGAGCAAAAAAAGGAAAGATTAGAAGACAATTCTGAATGAATTTAAAGGAAATAGAACAAGAGGAAAAAAAGAAACAGTTGAGGAAAGAAACAAAAAGTTCTTAAGATGCTCAGGAAGGCCGGGCGTGGTGGTGCACACCTTCAATCCCAGCACTCAGGAGCAGAGGCAATTGGATATCTGTAAGTTCCAGGCCAGCCTGGTCTATGTAGTGAGTTCCAGGCAAGCCAGGGCTACATAGACCCTGTCACAAAACGAAAACGAAAACAAAACAACCCCCTCCCCAAAACACTCAAGAAGATCTAACTTCTAAATAATAAATGCTTCCACAAAGAAGAAATAATGAAAACAGAGGAGAAGATATCAAATACATCAAGAAAAGTTCTTAGGGCTGAAAAGCATAAACTTAACAGATTGAAAACGTTCAATGGGCGCTCCGTAGGTGATTTTTTTAAAAAGCCACTGTAAGGTGCCGAACTTTGAAATTTCACAACAATGAAGGAAGGAGAATATCTACAAGCTGCTAGAGAGAAAAGCTTGTAGCACAGGGTCAAAGCCGGCATCACTATGGACTCCACCAAGTAACACCTGAAGCCAGAAAATTACAGAACAATGTCCAGAATTCTGAAGGAAAGGTATTTGCAACCTAGAATCTTATCTTAAACCAAACTACAGAAGATAGTGGAATAAGGGTATTTTCAGCCATAAAAGGACCCAAAAGCCCCATTTCTTTTTCTTGTAAATTTTTTATTGAATTTTTGTGTATTTCATACAGAACAACTTAATTGTCTTTATACCCCCTTCCCCATTTGCACCCTCCCACCCACCCCCACTGAAATTCATGCATTCTGTCATTTGTGTTAAGGCCTATGGTATCAAGTGAGTGTTCCCAGACATCCCTCAGTGCAAGTTCATCCACTGAGGTCTAGTCAGCCTATCTAGAGTCTCTCCCTTAAAGAAGATCAGCTCTCCCTCACCCAGCAGTAGTCAGCTTCCAATAATTCAACTAAGATTGGGGCCTGCTGCCCATTTCCGCAGTTCTATGCTGGGTTTTTGTCTGCTTGAGTTTACATGGGTCTTGTGCATGCTGACACCATTGCTGTAGGTTCATATGAGCGAGGTCCCAGGAGCCTGTAGGGCTCTATTTCCATATGGTCAGGCACCTCCTCCCTGCCTCTTTCAATCTTTCTGCCCCCTCTGGTCCCCAAGCCCTGTGTGGGTGGAGTTTCTTAAATGGACTCAGTGTTGTACATCACTAAAATAATAAGCCACAGGACCAGGACCCAGAAGGAAGAACAGCTAATAGAGGTGGAGGGATTCCCACAGAAGGCTGTTGAAGATAAACCAGCTATGAACAGACCTGGGATTGACCCAGGAGCAAGTCAGGGGACCCTGGAGCTTCTTCAAGAAAATGATCATAGGGGCTTGAGAGATGGTTCAGCGGTTAAGAGCACTGGCTATTCTTGCAGAGGACCCAGGTTCAGCTCCCAGCACCCACATGGGAGCTAACAGTCACCTGTAACTCCAGTACCAGGGGATCCAATGCCCCCTTCTGGCCTCCATGGGCACTGCAGGCACGTGGTGTGCTTACGTACATGTAGGCAGGACACTCATACACATAAAATAAAAATAAAACATAAAAATTTAAAGGAAAAACAGAAAGTTATTGTACCATATCCCCTTTATGTTCAAATTTGTTGGTAAGACAGTCACATGGTAGGGGCAGCTAGTTTGGGAGTTGAATTACCAAATCATATACTTAAACAAATGAACAGTGAAGTCAATTACATCTATAGAAAACAAGATGTATTCGAAAGAAAACAAGCACGGTATACTACATATGACTCAGTGTAAATGAAGTTTGTGTAATCATAAGAATAATACAAACATTGAGTATTGGGCTAATAAAAATATTTTATTGCAGCACAGGAAGATAAGGTAAGTAAGTCTTAGAGGGATAAAGGAGTCAGCTTCACTTATAGGCAGAAGTAAAAAGACTGTGCTATATCTGAAGAACGAAGAAATAACATAAAAACACATTCTCTGAAGAAATACAGGTCAATATCACCAAATGTCAGAGGAAGCATCTCGAAGTATAGACCTTGAGGAGCAGAAGTGGTAGGGGATTGGCAAAGTCAAGGGAACCCTTTTCCATAGCTTTTGTGTAGCAAGGGAGAAAGATCATGACTCAACCTGTAGTGGGGGGTGTCTTCTCACCTCACAGGTGGTCAGAAAGGCCATGGGGAAAATGTCCAGGCTGGATGCAAAATGCAGCCACCAAGCCTACCTTCAGTATTCATCCTAAAGCCTTGTCTCAGGACCTCCAACAGGAGATGAGTGTGCTTTTCAGAACGAAATGTTCAAGACTGGAGAGGTCACAAAGGACTACCATTAGGTTATGGTACTGCATTAGTTACTTTTACATCACTCTGACCAAAATCCACATAGAGAGGAAGGAAAGGCTTATTTTGGTTCAGGGTTTCAGAAGGTTGCATCATAGCATGGTAGTGTGTGGGTGGCTCAATCCATAGTGGCAACAGTATGTGTGGTCTCTTTACGTGGCACAGACCAGGAAACTGAGAAAAAAGGCTAGCACCAGGGTTGAAGTGGGACTATTGAATCAAGAGTTAGTTTAAGGACCAGTGAAATGCTGTGGTGGTTTGTATGAGAAGTGTCCCTATAGACTCAAGTATTTGAGCATTTGGTATATGGTCCCAGTTGATGGCATGATTTGGAGAAGGTCATGGACCCTCTATGAGATGTGGCCTTTCTGGAGGAAGCACATCACTGGGGGCAGACTTTAAGAGTTCATAGACTGATCTTACCTCTAGCTTGCTCTCTCCGCCTCCTACCTATGCTTGAAATGTGAGCACTCAGCTTTCTGCTCTGGCTTCCTCCTGCCATGCCTCCCCCACTATGATGGACTCATCCCTCTGGAATCATAAGTCCAATAATCTCTTTTGTTTATAAGATGCCTTGGTCATGATGTTTTATCACAGCAAATGAAAAGTAACTAACACAGTGGTTCAGTAGGTAAAGGTCTTGCAGCCAAACTCAGTTCAGTCCCTGGAACTCACATGGTGGAAAAAGAGAACAGATGGAAAGCAGTGTGGAGAATTCTTAAAAACTACAAATGAACCTGCCATTCGACCCTGTTATACCACTCCTTGGCATAGACCCAAGGAACTCATCCTATTGCAGAGACACTTGTACATCCATGTTTGTTGCTGCTCTTTTCACAATAGCTAAGAGATGGAAGCAACCTAAGTGTCCCTCAGTTGATGAGTGGATAATGAAAATGTGGTT
>NW_008333388.1:543614-545154 GCF_000622305.1 Nannospalax galili
ACTGTATCCAGACATAACTACAGGAACCAGGATAATGGAAAGGATCCAGGGAGGTAAAGGAAAAGAAAGAACCTGAAAGGGAAGAACAGTAGGAAACAGGCTTTAATAAGGGTGATATTGATAAAAATGGGGTTATTTTAATCAGAGGGGTGAAGGAGGGTTATACAAGGAAACTTGGGGATAAACAGAAAGGAGCTCAAGGTAGGAGAGACCATAGGAGAAGGGTATAATTAAGGGAGAAATGGGAAAAATGGGGAAACCATGGTGGAAGGGCTAGACAATGAGGAAAATAATGCCTACCTAGTTTAAAAAAACAGAGGGAACCATATTAGTCCAACAACCTACTGATAAATTATACACAAAACTAACTCAAGGAACATAATATATGTCTAGTCAAGGTTTGTCAGAGAATGTTTCATTTTTGCCCAAACGTTATCTACATAGCACACGGTAATTAAAAGTACTAGACTGGTGGAACTAACCTTCTTGGATGTTTAACAGTCATACTTTGAGGCTGTTAGGTCTATACTATTTGGTCAGAAGGTCTTAAAGAACAGTTTTTGCTCCTTGCCCTCCAAGGTTGACTAAGGTCCAGGGGACTGTGGAGCATCTTTCAAAATGTCCTGTAAATGTGGTGAGTCACCTGTCCTCTTGATCAAGGAGGCCATGGAGACCCCACCAGATGGACTTGAACCAGTGTCCAGTCTACAAAGAGGAGGGTCAACACAGAGGCAACATTTCTTCCATGCTTCCAAGTGAAGCCAGACATGGTCGAGCAGGACCTTTGACTTATCTTCACATAGATGGAACTGGTAAAAGAAAGGAGCCAGGAGCTCCTCCCAAGCCCATATGACCCCTGAGGAACAGATCCTCAAACGATCTTAAGAGTAAAAATTAATTGGTTAATCTGGGCCACGTGTATGGTCCTAAACACCCAAAATGAAAGTATAACCAAAGATTAAAGTGATCAGTATAATTCTTTAAGAGTTCATGTGTATAGCTAAAAGCTACATAACAAGAAACAATGCCAGACAGGTGATACCTTCCTTTGAGTTGTTGGCCAGGGTGGCCCAAGGGACTCCCACATAGTAACCCAGCATAGAACTGGGAAAATGAACATAAACCCCAATCTTATCTAAAGGAATATTGGCAACTGCTTGCTGCTAGATGAGGAAGAGCTGATCTTCCTAAAACAGGGAACTCTAGATAGGCTACCTAGACGCAGCAAATGGACAAGCACCGGATAACAGCTGGGGGCACTGACAACACAGTGGAGAGTAGCAGGGATGACAGAGTATATGGACTCCAGTGGTGGAGGGGAAGGCTATGGGAGGTGCCATTTGGGATGTGGGTGTATAGATGAATAAGATTGTTTGAGATGTTCTGTATGAAACACACAAAAAAATCTATAAATAAAAAATAATGAAAAAATTAAAAATAAACTATTAACCCATATATATAAAGTAGACTTATACAATTAAAATCTTCACTAATTAAATTATTTAAAAAAAAGAGAACAGACTCCCTCAAGTGGCCCTCT
>NW_008333388.1:546751-549291 GCF_000622305.1 Nannospalax galili
CATTTTTGGCCTTGAGAAAAGAGTATGTTGCTAACAGGCCCAAGGACATTTTGACTTTTAGCCAAGAAACGGGCTACATTTCTTTGGGGTCTTTTTACCCTAACTGCCTAGCCAATTCATACCTCTTATTCCTATCACACCATCCTATGAAGACGTTACCCAAAGGGAATAGGGACATCGACCATTCTTGCTTCTTCCATGCTGAACAGGGACGCAGGGTGAGGTAATTGGAGTACCCCTTCAGTGGGTCTATCTAAAAGACTCCCAAATTGCACAACTCTTATCTCTAAGGGGGGGAAAAAAGTCCTTGAATCATGAATAGGAGATGTGAAGGAGAAACAAAGGCAAGGGTAATTAGCATTACAAGTTGTAGACAGGAAACTAGAAAAAAGTCAGAACAGGGCGGTTTTCAAATGATCCTATGAGAGTCCGTTGGAATTTCTTGACAAAGGTTTCCAAAAGCATCCCCATATTGGGTTCCTCATCATTTTTCTTTGGTCTGTCAAGGCTGGACTCTAGAGTGATGGATTCAGGATTTGCTTCCAAGTATTTTTTTTTTTTGGATTAAACTTTTTTTAATCATTATTTTTTAAAATTTTTAATAACTACATGATTAGAAGATTACTTTCTATTGCTGTGATAAACACATTGACCAAAACCAATTGGAGGAGGAAAGGGTTTACTTTATCTTACATCTCCCAGGTCACAGTTGGTCACTGAGGGAAGTCAGGCAGGAACTCAGGGCTGGAACCTGGAGGCAGGAGCTGCAGTACAGACCATGGAGGAATGCTGCTTACTGGCTTGCTCCCCTGTCTGTGTTCAGCCTGCTTTCTTATACAACACAGGACCATGGAGGGGTATTATCACTCACAGCCCAGCCCACATCACTCAACAATTAAGAAATGCCCCACAGACAAGACCACAGGCTGATCCAATCAAGGAAATTCCTTGGTTGAGGTTCCCTCCACCCAGATGTGTCAAGTGACAACTGAAACTGTGCAGCACAATTGATCCCTTGTCAATTTGACACACAAACACATCACTGTTAAACCACAACCTTTCCATTTCTTATCCCCAAGATCTCGTAGTAATACTAATATTACAACATAAACATTCCAACTTTAAAAGTCCCACAGTCCTTAAAAATTCAAACACTAAAGCTGGGTATGGTGGCGCATGCCTTTAGTCCCAGCACTCGGGAGGCAGAGGCAGGCAGATCTCTGTGAGTTCAAGGCCAGTCTGATCTACAAAGTGAATTCCAGGCCAGCTGGGGTTACAGGGAGAACCTACCTCAAGAAAAAAAAAAATTCAAACACTTTAAAAGTTCAAAGTCTCTTTAAAATGTCTCTTATTGTAAAATCGAAAACACGTTAACTATCACCTCATTTCAAAGGGAAGAATCAAGCTCACTTAAGCAAAACAACAGTCCAGCAAAATAGCTCAAGGTTGAATATCTGAGTCACTCATGATCTTTTGGGCTCCAAATGGCTTGGGCAGCTCCCCTTCTCTGGCTCTGCCATCCACAGCTTGTCTCACAGGCTCAGGCTGGCTCCACGCCACACCTGCCACTGCCCTCAGTGGCCATCCTATGTTCCAGGCATCGCCAGCATGCTAAGATCTCATCTGTAACTCAGGCTGCACCTTCACTGACGGCCTCTCCTGGCCTCTTGGGGGTGCCAAGCCTCAGATTCCCTCCATAATTCCTTCAGCCCTTGGGGTCTTCACTGCAACAGAGGCAGCAGCTTCACTACTGGCTTTTCATGACCTTTTATGGTGCAAAGACTCAGATTTTCTCCACGACCCCCGACACCTTCAACACCAGCACCACCTGGGAGACTCTACCATTGCCAAGTTCTGCCGGTTTGCTGTGCGGCCTCAGCCTCTCTGGACCACAGTATATATAAACTTTATATGTAACCTTAAGGTAGATGTTTCGTGTTCATGCATTTGTTAAAATTTACACTTTCTTGGCAATTACTGAATTCTGGGTTTTTTTTTAATGAATAATTCATTGAGAATTTCATACATGCATATAAGGTGTTTTGATCGAATCCATGCCCACTCCCTCCCCTCCAACTGTTCCCATATCTCCCCATCACTTGTTTCTGATAACTTCATGTACCCGTTCTTCTTCTTTGATTTATTTATTTTTATGGTGATTTTGGCTACTCTACATTCCCCCCTCTGAAGCAGTAACCCGCTTAGATACAAGCTCCCAAATACTTTTGACATTTTTGGCCTTTGGAACAGAGTATGTTGCTAAGAGGCTCAAGGACATTTTGACTTTTAGCCAAGAAACTGGATACTTTTCTTTGGGGTCTTTTTACCCTAACCGCCTAGCCAATTCCTACTCCTATTCTTATCACACCGTCCTCTGAAGAGGTTACCCAAATTGCCAATAGGAAATAGGGATGCAGACCGCTCTGTCTTCTTCCATGCTGAACAGGGACGCAGGGTGAGGTAATTGGAGTACCCCTTCAGTGGGTCTATCTAAAAGACTCCCAAATTGCATAACTCTTATCTCTAAGGGAAAAGAAAGC
>NW_008333388.1:551422-552175 GCF_000622305.1 Nannospalax galili
TTACCTCCCTGTTTCCTTTCCATTATCCTGGTTCTTGTAGTTACATCTGGATACATACTTATCAGGGTTTGGTTTTAGGATCCACATGTGAGGGAGAACATATGTCGATTTCTTTTCTGAGTCTGTGTTACTTCACTTAGTATAACAGTTTCCAGTTCCATCCATTTACCTGCAAATTTCATGATTTCATCTTTCTTTACTGCTGAGTAAATCTCCATCATATAAATGAACCACATTTTCATTATCCACTCATCAATTGAGGGACACTTAGGTTGCTTCCATCTCTTAGCTACTGTGAAAAGAGCAGCAACAAACATGGATGTACAAGTGTCTCTGCAATAGGATGAGTTCTTTGGGTGTATGCTAAGCAGTGGTATAACTGGGTCAAATGGTAGGAGATCCAGTTTTGCCAGCACCATTTGCTGAACATGCTCTTTCCTCCAGTGAATATTCTTGGCCCCTTTGTCGAATATCAGGTGGCTGAAATTGCATGTACTCATATTTGGGTCTTCAATTTTGTTCCATTGATCTATGGGTCTACTTTGTGCTAGTACCATGTTGTTTTTAAGACTATAGCTCTGTAATACAGCTTAAAATCTGGGAATGCTTATCACCTCTACTAATTAGCATGACATATATTTCCATGCTTCCTCCTCAAATATAATACATTTTTAAAAATTGTTGACTTTTTTGTATGTGTGGGTATATATCACACAGAACATCCCAAACCATCTTATTCAACTATACACCCAC
>NW_008333388.1:554294-554550 GCF_000622305.1 Nannospalax galili
TACTTGGTAGATGTCTGTTAAGTCCATTTGGTATATGGTATTGTTTAATTCAGATGTCTCTGTCTTAGCTCTCTGCCCTGTTGACCTATCTAATGGAGACAGTGGGATATTGAAGTCCCCTACTATTAATGAGTTGGGATTAATCTGGGTCTAATCTGGTGTTTATATGAAGTTGGGTGCACCAGAGTTTGGTGAATATATGTTCATGATTGTAATATCTTCTTGATTGATTGTTCCTTTGATCAAAATGAAATAG
>NW_008333388.1:554693-566696 GCF_000622305.1 Nannospalax galili
GGCAGACAACAAAAAGTTGGGTTTTGTTTCTTAATCCATTCATCTAATCTGTGTCTTTTGACTGGGGAGTTCAGTCTGTTAATATTTAAAGTTATTAATGAAAGATGAGTATTGAATCCTGTCATTTTTATTTCATTTTACATTAGTGATATAGCTGTACTTTTCCAAAGTTATACATTGATTGAATTTCTTTCTGCAACCCCTTGGGTATAGTCATTCCTTTCTTCAGCTCTTTGTATTGCTTCCAGAACTCTCTGAAGTGCTGGCTTTGTGGACATGAATTCCTTCAGCCTATTTATGTCATGGAAAATTTTTCTTTCCCCTTTGACTATAATACAGATTTTGGCTGGGTAAAGTAATCTGGGTTGGTATCTCTGTTCATTTAGAACTGGGGATACTTTGGCCCAGGTTCTTCTGGCTTTCATAGCTTGCACTGAAAAGTCAGATATAATTCTGATGGGTTTTCCTTTATATATGACTTGTTTCTTTTGTAGCTTTCAGTATTGTCTCTTTGTTCTGTATATTTAGTGTTTTAAAAACATTAAAATGTGTTTTTAAACACTATGTGTGTTAAACACTATGATGTGCTGTGGAGAGTTTCTTTTCTGGTCCTGTCTGTTTGGTGTTTTATATGCTTTTTGTATTTGTATGGGCATGTCTTTCTTCAATTTGGCAAAGTTTTCTTCTACAGTCCTGTTGAAGATCTGGTCCATACCATTATTCTGAGATTCTTCTCCTCCCTGTATGCCTATGATGTGTAAGTTTGGTCTTTTTATGGTATCACACAATTCCTGCATATTCCATTCTTGTGTTTTCTTAAATTTTTCATAATCTGTGCTTGAGTGGTCTAATTCGTCCACTTTTTCTTCCAGTCTTGATAGTCTGTTTTCCCATTTCATTCATCCTATTGGTGAGGCTTTCTCCTGTCATTTCTAATTGGTTTACTGAGTGTTTCACCTCCTTATGCATTTCAGCCTGAGTATTCTTCAATATTTCCAGCTCGTTTCTGAATTCATTCAGAAGTTTATCCCTATTTTCCTTCAGCTCTATGATTACCTTGTTTGTGTGTTCTTTAAATTCACTGAATTCTTTTATCATATTCATCAATGTTGTACTCCTCTAGAGGATTACTGGTATTTGGTGGGAATATGTTGTTTTGGTTTTTCATGTTATTATTTTTTCTCTGTGATTTTGACATGTGAATTTTTTTTTGTAGTTTCTGATTCTTGTGTGAGACTCAAGCCTTCAAGTTTAGGTCTGCTTCTTTTTGTGAACTTTATGTGTCTTCGTGGTTTACTTTTGGGGCATGAAAGGCTGGTTCCTGTAGGCTTCCAGTTCTCTCTTTTGATTTCATTTTGGAGTGGACAGATTGCTTTTGTCTTCAGGAGTTCTCACAGAGGCCCAAGTCAGATGAGGAGCATATGCTCTCAGGCTTTCTCCCAAGTTCTGGATTCCTGTAGTCAGCAGGCACAGTACAATTTGGGAGGACTGCTAGTTAGAGGTAAGATTCAGGACTCCTCAGGCAGTCAGGGAAGAAGGCTGGTGTCAGGAATCCAGAGCAGGCGGTGAAGGAGGCTGAAGAGGCCCCAAGGGATCCTAGGGACTGCACTGAGGAGCTGGGTTGGTCTGGATGCAAAGGATCAGGAAGAGGAAAGGTCAGCCCCAGGGTCCAGGAAAGAGTCTGGAGGGTCGTGCGGGCCCAGGGAAGCAGTGGGAGGTGAGGGCCAGGCCAGTCCCAGAGTGCTCCTGGGGACCTGAGAAGGAGCTGAGTTGGTCTGGATGCAAAGGATCAGGTAGCAGTGATGGTGGCCCACTCATGTGTCTGGGGCACCAAGAGAAGGAATGGGACAGAACCCAGGCTAGGAGAGACCAGCAGGGGAGATGGGAGGGTGAACGTGGCTGGGGGAGTCAAAGTGCAGAGGGTGCGATTGACTTACCCTGGAGAGAGAGGCCTGCCTGAATTCTGGTTTTAGACTGCTGCTTTCATCAAATGTATGTGGAACAATGTTGATGTTCTTTAAAAAAAATTTTGGAGACAGGGTCTCACTATGTTGCCCTGACTGACCTGGAACTCCCTATGTAGACTATGCTGGCCCTGAACTCACAGAGGTCCTCCTGCCCTTACCTCCTGAGTGCTGGGATTAAAGGCATGTGCCTGGTAATCTTAAATTTGTTACACCTTTTTCTGTGACTAACAAATGTTCCATTCTGAGAACTTTTCTGTGTGTACATGCATACTCTGCTGTGTTGGTGAGCTCTGTATGTGTTTGTGACAGCCCAAAGTACGTTTACTGCTTTTCTTCCTGGGTACTCTGCCCATTCTTGAAGGTAGGACACTGAAGTCTTTACATATTATTATATTATTTCTCTCTCCAAATCTAGCCATATTTGTTTTAAATGTTTAGGGTGCTCTGATCTTAGATGCATATACACATGTTTGTTACATCTTCCTATCATATATTACTTCTCTGTCTCAAGACAGTTTTCTTTTTCTATTTTATTATTTTTATTTTATGTGTATGAGTATATTGCCTGCATGTATGTAAGGGCACATGAATCGTGCAATGCCCACAGACGTCAGAAGAGGGCATTGGATTCCCCTGGAACTGGAGTTATGGACAGTTGTTAGCCACCATGTGGGTGCTGGGAATCAAACCCCAGTCCTCTGCAAGAGTGCTCTTAACTGCTGAGCCATCTCTCCAGCCCCCTCTAGACAGTTTTGCTTTTCACCTAAAGTCTATTTCATTTAAGTATAGCTGCCCCTGCTTCCTCTTGGTCACCATTTGCATGGAATATATTTCATGTCTATTCCTTCCTCTCAGCACATACCACACACGTGTGTGTGCGTGCACACACACACACACACACACGTGCATGCACACATGTGCAGCACATCTTTAATCTTGAAGTGTATAGTAGTCTTGTTTGGAAATTTCTTTCTTTTGGTGCTTTAACTAGATCAGCTCACTCTCTTGGACTGCTAAATTTCTGCTAAGAAATATGCTCATAGTGTTATGGGGGCTCCCTTATATGATGAATTGCTTTCTCTTCTTGCTTTCAGAATTCTCTTTGCTCCTCATGTTTTTGTTGTTGTTGTTTGCTTTCTGTTTTGTTTGGGTTTCGGTCTTTTTGAGACAGGGTCTCCCTGTGGCCCCAGCTGGCCTGGAACTCACTATGCAGACTAGGCTGGCCTTGATCTCACAGAGCCCCACCTCCCTCTGCCTCCTGAGTGCTAGTACAAAGGCCTGCGCCACCACGCCCAGCTTTTGCTCTTTTTTTCAACAGTTCAGTTATCATGTATCTTGATGTAGTCTTCTTTGGAATCCTTGGGTCTTCATGAATCCGAACGCCCATTTCCACATTCACACATCCCCAAGTTTTCAGAAGTTTTGGCCATTAAATAGTCTTTCTCTTCATTTCTCCCTTCTTCTGCTGGGATTCTGTTCATATGCATGTAGTTTTGCTTGAAGCTGTTCCGTAAATCTTGTGTTACTCTTCATCCTCTGACTGGATAATTTCAAATATCTTGTCTTAGGGTTTGCTAATTCTTTCTTATCCTTGGTCAAGCTTTGAGATGGATTATTTAACTTCGTTCTTGGTATGCTTCGGCTTCAGAATTCTTGTTTGGTCCTTTTTCATGATGTCTCTTTTGTCACAAAAATTTAAACTTCTAATTTATTCAAGCACTGTTTTCCTGATATCTGCATTTACTTGCTAAGCTTCTTTAAAACAATTATTTTTAATTCTCTGACAGGCAATCTATAGAGCTACATTACTTTGAAGTTGTTCGTTGGTGGTTTGTGTTTCCTTAATGTACATGTGTGTGTGTGTTTGTGTGTGTGTTTTCTTTGTAAGCCTTGTGTTGATGTCTGCACATTTGATGAAAGAGGGACCACTTTCCAACTGATGGATGGCCTTGTTATGGAAGAGCTTTACCTATGATTGGGCTCAAAGACACTAGCTGAGTAGGGTGTGGGAAGTGCCAAGATTAGGGATGTGCAGGGATACCGGATCCCTGTTTTTGGGGAAGTTGGCAACATCAGATTTAGTGAGTGGGCACTGGTGGTGACAGGACCATTGGACAGGCACATGTGGAACAACAGCATTAGTAACCCAGATGCTGGCCTGCACAAGTATGTGCTGGTATGTCCAACCCCAGGGCACAAAGAGGCCCCCTCATCCCTGAGGAAACAGTGACAGCTCTAACTCTAAAACCACACAGTAAGGTGGGCTCTGGGCAGCCCCATCAGCTTAGGGTCAGCACTACTCAAGACTGCATGGCCTTCAGTGGCAAAAATAAAAAAAAGCTGTGAGTAACCATGGCAACAGGATGAGCAGCTAGCCTAGCACTACCTCTCTTTCTCACCCATGTTCGGAAACGTCTTGGCACTGAGCTAGCTATCCTGTCATGGGGTTGGGAGGATGCACGTGCTTTCTGTCCCCCACTGTCAGCCAGCCCCAGGCTTCGAGCTTCACTGGAGGGGTGTGGGGGGCCGCATCTTCCTAGTTCTACTCAGAGCTATTTTCATTTGTGGGAAGTTGCAAAATCACTGTTTTTGTGGGTAAACCAAGGGTGGGAAGTCCTAGTCTGCCATCTTGCTGACGTCTTTGCATCTCTATTTCATTTCTTAAATGTTAGTTTGACCAACTAAGTTGATTTTCACTTCTTCTCAAGCATGAGGCCCCATGGAGCAAAACGGAATTCTGGTGTGGAGTTTTGGGGAAGGAATTTGTTGAATTCAGGAAGCAACTGGATCCAAAAGAGGTCCTTAGCAAGCGGACCCTTCCACGCACATCAGAGGTGACTCTCACTTGACTGGCTTATGGTTGCAGGCTCTAGTGCAAGGCTGCTGCAAGTGAGAGGCCCGTCAGCCTGCTCACTTCCAGATGCCTATGGTCACCATGCTGAGGCTCTTCCTGGCCAGAACAACTGTCTGTACCCAAGTAGAAATCACACTGTGGGGACAGAATTGAAACTTCAGCTGGGCCATATTGTACACTCAATGAGCAGAAGTTCCCAAACCCCTTTTTGGTGCCCTCACCAACTTTCAAGTTCTTCAAGGTATGTACTACTCTAGATCCCAGGCTCCGTCATCAGCCTCACACAGGAGCATCAGCCTGATTCCTGAAGGACAACCCTCTCATCTAGACAGTATGAGCCCTTGCCATTCCCTCCCCTAGGCATGGATCCCGTGGCTCCCCTCCAACAGGATTTGGATAGAGCCTCTTTTGCTCAACTTCATGGCTAGCCCCAGGTCAGAGCACTGGTGGACTGGGCAGTGGCCTTTCTTTGACCACTTCTCACACTCTTCTCCACCTCACTGTCCTAGGATCAATCAGCCTACTTCGTTTTCTTGATTATATTTAGTAATCCCTAAAGGGACTTCGTAAAAGGATCTTGTTCTTTGGGTATTTGATTGCTGTTACCTATCTTTACTCACTAGAATAAAGGCAAGCCCCCATGAGAAGGGTTATTTCTGTCCTGCCTGCCACTGCACCCCCAGCAGCCTCCAATAGTCATTTTGAGGTGCTTGATCACAACTGCTGAGTGATTGAAGGAACCCTTATATCTGAGTTTCATCGTTCCCATTTTCCAGGGTAAAGAAAGGAAAGAATTTTTCTCAAATCCACTAACCAGGAATCAGTTGCAGGGACCAAATCCCAGGCCCCCTGGTCTACAGTCCAGTTCTCGTTTATCTCCAACATCTGCTTCTTAGCAAACCCTCCCCAGATCACCATTCCACAATCCCACTAATGACCTGTTTCAGAGCAGTGTGCTGGAAGCTTCCAATCCTGAAGGCCAAGCAGTCTGCCACAAACCAAGCTTTTTCAGTAACTTAAAGGTCAACATCTACAGTTCAGCCATTGCAAGCCCTCCTGAGACCTCGCAGGGCCACCCTGGCTGCTGGGGCCCACCCTGGTGAGCTGGGGCTGAGTTACTGCTAGCTTTTACAGGTCTCACTGTCTTAGAGGGCAGCAAGAGATGCTGACACTGAGCCAGCGTCACTCCACAGGATACAGATGAAGCCTCATGCACATGAAGAAACAAGCTGGAAGCCTGGCAGGCACTGGGCAGGGCAGATACATTGACCGAAGGAGTGGGCATCTGGTGGGTCCTCGCTAAGGGAAAGGTGGAGACTCCTCCTTTAGGGCAGGGAGCTCGGAAGCCCCGGCAGTAATTGACACCTCCTGAGTCACTTTTGGGGCCCTAGATGCTTGCGAACCTGCTGTATGTCTCACCTTCATTTCTTATGCATGGACCACCTTGCTGCTTTGGTCCCAAACCCAACACACCAAAAGAAAGCATTTCTAAAGAGGATGGGGTTGAGGGAATAAATCAAAGGGGAAGTAAGGGTAGACAAGGTGAAGCAGCAGCGAGGAACAGGGCATCAAGCCACAGCCTCCTGGAAAGCTTCTTACTTGTTAAGCGTCCACTCCTGGATCTGGGGTGTCTAGGGCTGCCAACACACAGGCTTAGGAACCACAGCATCCAGAAGACAAAAGCCGACCCACACCTACAGAAGACTAGTTCTCCTGAGGCTGAAATAGCAAAATGGTCCACCTGGTGTTCCAGAGTGCCAAGTGGGTCTCTTGGGGCAGGGACACCGTTAACAGAAGACTGATGCAAAGCCCAGGGAAAAGATTTCTTGTCCATTTCTTGAAGCACAACCGCTATGTGACGCAAGGTGAGACGAGGCATGTGTGGGAAGCAAGGGCCCTGTGTGAAGACATTTTCAGCCTTTGGCACTTGGTGGCAAGCTGTGGGCGAATCGTTTTTACCCCTGGGCTTCAATTTTCCCACCCATATAAAGCAAACAAAATTGCCTGTGCTTAGTGAAATTTGTAACTGCCAGTATAGTATGAAGTTATAATTTAAATAGTATGGCATTGTTTGACCAGAGGGGGACTGTTGGAAGGGAGGGAGTGGGTATGGATTTGATCAGAACACCTTATACTGCATGTATGAAATTCTCAATAAAGTTTTTGTAAAAATTTTTTAAAAGGCCAGATCAATAGAACTGAAAAGAATGATCCATGCTTATACTGAAATAAATTAAAATGTTGGCATTTAAAACCAGTATAGAAAGGAAATATCATCCCATAAAGGATTTTGGGAAACTTGGGCATCTGAGCAAAAACAACAAATTATATGCTGAATCTCAGTGGTAACCAGAGAAATCAAAGTACCATTGGGGTTCCAGCTCTCCCTTCTAGTCAAGACTATCAACAGTTGACTTGATTACTGGGTCATGGGTCCTACTGGTGAGATATGAGTGGTTAGTTACACCCCAACAGGGAGGGAACTTGTTCTGGAGAAGGGAGACAGGACAAGATCACATGGAATACCTGGAATACCTGTCAGGAAAGGAGCTGCTCACTGACGAGGCTCATATCTGCACACAGCAGAGGCAAGTCCCAATGTCGGTGGGGGGGGGCGTTGTGAAGCAATACACATTGTCAGCAGCAGCAGAGACTTAGGCCCAGTACCACAATGTGAAAATCGCTCCCTTTTTTAGGCACCTGGAGTCAGATAAAACTGATAAAGCCAATCCTTGGCTTTGATGCAGAAAAGACTTTCAGAAAGAGCCAGTGTGAAACATCGCTGGAATTTTTAAAAAATAGATGGAGGGATGGCTCAGTGATTAAGAGTGCTGACTGCTCTTGCAGAGGACCCAGGTTCAATTACCAGCATCCCCATGGTGACTAACAACTGTCCATAACTTCAGTTCCAGGGGATCTGATGCCATCTTCTGACCTCCACAGACATTATACAACACAGGTACATACATGCAGGCAATACACTCATACGCATAAAATAAAAATAATAAATGAAACATTAAAAAATAGAAACGTGTTCCAGGAAAAACTACAGCACATGTGGAAGCATGTGTGCGGCCTTCTCAGAGAACAATCTCAACTGCCTTAGCATTAATACACATTCCTTTTTGGTGGTTCTCAAGTTACACCCTGTCCTAGTTTGTATCTTCATTGCTGTGACAATACCAACTTGGGGAGGAAAGAGTTTATTCACTTACATCTCCCAGGTCACAGTTTATCAGGGAGCCCAAGGTAGGAACTCAGAGCAGGAACCTGGAGGCAGGAGCTGGAGCACAGGCCATGGAGGAATGCTGCTTACTGGCTTGCTCCTCTGGCCTCTGCTCAGCCTGCTTTCTTATACCACACAAGCCCACCTTCCCAGGGATGGCACCACCCACAGTGGGCTGGGCCCTCCCACATCACTCAACAATCAAGAAGGTACCCCATGGACATGGCCACAGGCCAGTCCAATGAAGGAAATTCCCCAATTGAGGCTCCTTCAACCCAGGTGTGTCAAGTTGACACTAAAGCTATCCAGCACACACCCCAAAGAATTGCTAAGGTGCTTTCTTCCTCTTCTGTGTGTGTGTGTTGTATGTGTGTTGTGTAGATGTGTTTGTAGGTGAAAGTTTGATTTTGGAATGCCTTCCTCAATCACTTCACCACATCTTTCAAACAGCATCTCCCACAGAATCTGGAATTTGCTGTTTCGACTAAACCACTGGTCAGCAAGTCCTCGGAGTCCTGTCTCAGCCCCCCAGGGATATGTACTGCCCTGTCTCCTTTTACTTGGGTGCTGAAGAGTTGAGCTCAGTCCTTCATGCTTTACCCACTGAGCCATCTCCCCAGCCTCCATTTTCCCCCTCTTTTGGTAATTCAGCATACAGGGCAGCTCCAGAGGTGCCTTGGATACAACTGCAGTATGATAAGGCAAAATCAGGAGTAACTAGAGCTACACAAGAGGTTTAGGGCCTGTCCTGTTTACTGTGAAGAGGTTTTTTGGTGAGATTCCTGGAAAACTGCAGGTTTATATCTGGGAAGGGAGGAGGCCGTAAGGAAGAATTGTTAATTATATTGGTATTCTTGATTCTCAGTTGGTGAGAGGCTTCACCCTGACTCCTGGATGGGGGGGGGCTCTTCTCCTTCCCACCTCCCCATAATTTTCCCTGTCTTTCTATCTGCCTCAATATCACATTGTACCAGTGGGGGAAAGAGCAAACAGACAGGATAAAAATATGGTGTGTACATACAGGTGCCTTACACTCAAGAAGCAAAGCAACAAGTCAGGAAAATAGACCCCCAAATGGAAGGCTGGGCACAAAGGACTCAGCTCACCTAGAGGGTTCACACTGCCTGAAGGAAGAATGAATTGCTCACAAGCATCATGCTTTTTACTTTTATTTATTTATATATATTTTATTTTTAATGTGTATGTATGTATGTATATGTGTGTGTGAATGTGTATATGCACACATGCATGTGGGTACCTGCACAGGCCAGAAGAGGGAGTTTGATCCCTCAAAGCTGGAGTTACAAGCAGTTGTGAGCTGTCAGTGAGTGTTGGGAAGCAACCTCAGGTCCTCTTGAGGAGCAGTGCACACCCAGCCTCTGAGCCATCTCTCCAGCCCATAGCATGCTTTTAAAGGTTTTATTTGTAATTGACTATGTGTAATGTGCACTTGAGTGCAGATGGCTACAGAGACCAGAAGCATCAGATCCATTTGGAGCTGAAGTTACAAGGGACTGTGAGTCATTCAACAAAAGTACTGAGAACTGAACTCAGGTCCTCTGGAAGCGCAGTACCCACTCTTAACCACTAAGCCATCTCTCTAACCTGCAGCATACTTTTAGAAACAGTGTTCCTTATGGAAAAGAAGAGGGACAGGAGAGATGGGTCAGTGGTTAAGGGCACTGGGTACTCTTGCAGAGGACCTGGGTTCAGTTCCCAGCACCCACATCTGTAACTCCAGTTCCAAGGGATCTGATGCTCTCTTCTGGCCTCTGTGGGCATTGCATGCATGGGATGGGCTCACTTACAAACATGCAGGCATAACACTCATGTACATAACATAAAAATAAAAATTTTATATATAAAAAAGAAAAAGAATGTGGTGAAATCTGAGTGATACAGGTGGCAGTTCATGGCGGGTGGTCAGAATGCAAATGATTGTTATTTTGGCAGGTGGGAATGCTGCTTTATTTATTTATTTATTATGTATTTATTTTGAAATGTCCCACATCTAAAAAGAAACATGACCACAGTGAATACCAAAGTTTCCAACTTAAAAAAAAAAATCTAAATGCACACTTTGAAACCACTAAAGGTGTACACATACCAATCTTGGGTTAACTGGTGTGTGTCAATTACAGCAATTACTGTCAGAGGTGGGTCTGTAGGGATAGGCTAAGGTTTTTGCAACATCCTACACTCTGAAATCCCCCTGTCATATCTACCCAGGTAAAGGATCCTTCTCTGAAAAGAGAACATTCTAGAAGGAGCTAGGAAACCAGTATAGAGGGACCAACAGCTCTGAGCGAGATCCCTGGGGTGTAAGACAGAAGTTCTGAAAGGAAAGAGAGGGAACCTTGAAGCACAAGGGCAGACAGAGGGGAGGCTGAAGATGATCCCTTCGGAGAGGGGCCACAGAAAGGAGAGCCTCACCCCACATCAGCCTTCCAGGCTGAGGCTAGTTCTCCTCAGCCATGGACGCTCAGCTGCCTGCTCACCTGGTTGGAGAGAGCAGCCAGCACAGCTCCCTCAGTTCCCTGGGCAGCCACCCTTCATCTTTTGCCTGCCTTGGGAACAGAGTCTGTGGGAGCACACAGGTTAGGTCTAGAGTTCACAAATCATGGGTGTTTTCTTTATCTCAGAGCTAGGCTGCCTGGTCGTTTGGTTGCTCTTTAACCTCCCATGAAGCTGGGAACCTCACTTTGCCTTTAAAGGCCCCTCCCTTCCCACACCTCTAATTCTTTTCCATAAATCCTGGCCTCACTCCACACTCCAGCCCAAAGCACTTTCCCAAACCAGATCATGGAGAGAGTGACTCAGGCCTAATCAAGGTTTTGGAGCCAGAAGATGCCTAATGTCTCCTGCCCTCGGGCAAAAGTACTAGGCCAGGAAAGATGATATCAGGTCCAGGAAATACCCTGGCCCTGTGTTTTCTTCTTTATCTTGGTCCAGTTCATATGGATGCAGAAACCAGGTGCAAAGAACTCAGCCTAAGTCAGGATGGAACATGGAGTGAGTCGTGGAGTTTTGCAAGTTATAACCCTAAGCAGAAAACACTTTGACGGGCTTCAGGACTGAGCTTAAGACCAGGAGAGAATACATGGGAGAGATACGTCATCTCAAGCAGGGACCCAGGCTGCCACACACCTGGAGCTGGAGTCTGGCTAGGCAGCTTCCGGCACCAGGCTGAAGCCCAGAAACACCTGGTGAAGGGGCCTTTCTCCAGCTGTAGCTTCTCTATCTGATACTTCAGAGTTTGCCCCTTCTTGACTTCCTGGAAAGGGAGGCAGACTAATCTACAGATTGATTCCTTTTAGCTCCTTAGAAAAAAGGAGCAGCCATACAGGCCCCTTAAGAACAGGGCAGAAATCTACAATCAGTTTAGTGGGCCAGTGGTGGTGAACCCCCACCCCATACCCAAGGTGAATAAGGAAGCCAGGAAAACGTCTCTGCTTGCTTTGGCCTCTCTCCTCATCCTGTTTCATTCCTGGTGTAGAAGACAAGAGACCCAGTTCACCCTCCACACAGATCATTAGTAAATGTCCATCCAGAACATTCCTGCATCCCTGGGTCAGTCCATCTTCCTCCAGGTCTTCTTTAACAGAGGAAACTAGCCAGGAGGCAGTAAAAATACGAACCGTTCAGTTACCTGTTCTCTCACACAGCATTGCTGATTTGGCATCATTCACATTCTGTCCCTGTGCTGGGCACCAAGAACATTCTAGAACAGCACCATCCCAGAGCTCATAGAATTTGAAACCCCCTGAGCAGGCAGGTGAGAGATGATGGAGAGAAGTATGTCCCAGTATCAGCTTGTCTGGGTGATGGGGAAATGGGCCTCGAGGGCAGCAATTGGAGTTGAAAAACACAGATAGATGAGAGAGATAGATGATAGATAGATAGATAGATAGATAGATAGATAGATAGATAGATAGATAGATAATAGATAGATGATA
>NW_008333388.1:568165-607663 GCF_000622305.1 Nannospalax galili
CCTCCGCCCCCTCCCTCCTGCCCTTTGTTTGGTATAGGCAAACACTTCATATCTTTCCCCATCTTGCCTCCACTCCATCTCAACTCCCCTGCTGATGTCTAGGTTTTCTTCGTGACAGAATGGTTAGGTTGATTTATCCTAGTAGGTGACGAATTCTCCCCCTGACCCACCTTGGATCCATTGTCTGGGATTGGCTGGTGGTAACAAAGTCTACTCATCAGGCCCTCTGCCCACCAATACTAATGGGCTGCTGGCTCTGTGTGGAGAGGAGCTGGAGAAATCACTGGGCTTCCCTGGCCTAGCTGCCATAGAGGCAGCATTTTACTGCAGGCCTTAGACTTCTGCTTCCTGCCTGCTGGTTCAGGGGCACTCCACTGAGTTTAAAGCAGGGCACAGGACAAGCGATATTGCAGTACAAATTTTTAATGCCCAGCACAGGATCATGTGCTTAATTAAACACTTGGTCCTCAGCTGGTAGCACGTTTGGGGAGGTTGTAGAATTGTCAGGGTAGATGGCTTTTGGAGATAGGCCACTACAGACAGGACTTGAGTGTTATAGTCCAGCTCCATTTCATGTCTAGGCTCTCAGCTTTCTGCCACATGAGAAACCACTGTTGCACACCCCTGCCACCACGAACTGGCTGACCCACTCTGGCCTCCATGGCTTCCCTGCCCTGGTGGACTACAGCCCTCTGCACCGTGAGCCAAAATAAATCCTTCCCTCCTTAAGTTGCTTCCGCCATGTATTTGATCACAGAGAAAAATTAGTATAAGCAGACTTTCTCTCTGGCCTTGTTCATCAGTGTCTCAAAGCTAACTCTCCATGGGCTTCGCCAACCTGCTTCTCTTCATCAAACTTCCTTGACCCCTTGCTGGTTCCAGATTTGCAGTTTCCGCCAAAACCATCATGCTATGTGGGCTTTTGGAGCTGCCTCCTGCCACTGAAAGCATGATGGATTCTAAGTGGTGGGCACTGAGTACCAAGGAACTGGAGTCAGAGGATGCCAGAGCTAGCTAGACTCACTTGTCCCAGATGAAAAGAGGATGTAGCCAGGCTGGAAAGATGGCTCAGTGGTTAAGAGTACCGACTGCTCTTGGAGAGGACCTAGTTTCAATTCCCAGCACCCACATGGTGGCTAACAACTGTCCTTAAGTAACTCCAGTTCCCAGGGGATCCAATACCCTCATCTGACCTCCGAGGGCATTGCACAACACGGGTGAACTTACACACATACAGGCAATACACTCATATGTATAAAATAAAAAATAATAAAATATTAAATAAAAAGGATTTAGTAAAGCTGTAACCTAACTGGTAGCAGTGTTGAGACTGGAACCTGGATCTTCTGGTTCCTTCCCAGGGCTCCTCTCATCCTTCAAGGAAGCCAGGTTTCTAGGAGGATGATGCTGGGTATAATGTCTAGAAGGTTCTCCCCTGTTCGTCAGGGCTGCACACCACCACCAACTGCAGGGCTCCTTCTAATGCTACAAATGCTGGAAGACTTCTACGCAGTTGCTGACACCAGGCCTGCAAACACTTCCTCCATTTTGATTCTTTTAGGAGTTTACAGGAGAAAAGAGCAAGCTCCAAGAGGTCACAGGGGAGATGAGAGGGAGGACGAGACAGCCCAGGCGTGTGTCAGGCTGTATGTCATTAGCTTCTTAAACAAACCAGCAACACAGGCTGCGATCACACCCACCCTTGACATCTGAGAGGCCCAACGCAAATGCATTAAAGAAGGCCTACACACCATGTGTCTAAATATTTGAACATTATAAATCAAGCTTATAAACTTTGAAACGAGGTTTATTCTTCCATGTTGCTTTGACAAATATATGTTCATAAGAACCTCAAAGGCCAGGGTCTGGGTTTACATCCTTGGACCCCTGAAACTCAGAGGGGCAGGGGAAATGGGGGTACCTTCTCCCTTTTTCTTCCCGGGGGACTTGAACTGGGCAGAGGGACTCCCCGGTCTGACAATCCAGCCTCCAATGAGCCTCATAGACCAGAGAAGAGGCCACACAGGGAAATGACTAAAGGCAACCATCTCTTGTGTGTGTTTGCATGTTCATGTGTGTACAGGTATGTATGTGTGGATGTATGTTCATGTGTGTATGAGTAAGCGTGGAGGACAGAGGATAACCATGGGATGGTTCTTAAGGCACCATTCCGAACTGTAGTTTTTTAATTAAAAATATTTTAACATGTGTATGAGTGTTTTGCCTACATGTATGCAAGTACGCCATATGTGTGCAATGCCTGCAGAGGCCAGAAGCGAGCACCAGGTCTCTTGGAACTAGTTACAAACAGTTGTGAGCTGCCACGTGGGTGCTGAGAACCAAACGTGGGTCCTCTGCAAAAGCAGTCGATGCTCTTAACCCCTTTGCCCTCTCTCCAGACCCCACCTTGTCTTCTGATACAGAGTCTCTCACCAGCCTGGAATTCATCGAGTAAGCTAGGTTGACTGGCCAGTGGGTCCTAGGAATCTGCTGGTCCCTACCTTCCTAGTGCTGGGATTACAAGCATGCACCACCATGCCTGGCTTTGTGTTTTACTGGGTTCTGGAGGTTGAACTCAGGTCCTGCTTGGAAGGCAAACACTTTACAGACCGAGCCATGTCCTCGGCCCCAAACATGACCATTTCTGCAGGAAGTTCCTGGGGCCTGATACCTGAGAATAAAATAGAAGGCGGGTGTGGACTCAGAGACTCCACCCCTGACCTGCTGCCACTTGATCTATAGCAGGCCTAGAGCAGGGCTCTCTACCATGTGGATGCTGGGTAGGCCCTCTTGCCCAAACATCAACGCTAAGGAAATCATTTCCTTTCATCCAGGAGGTAACTGGGTATCAGAGAACCTCAGTGCTTGGTCCAGATACACATCGATCACCACCAGGGCCAGAACCTGACTCAGGTCCACCTAACTTCTGAAACCCTGCTCTGTCTTTCCCCTCTGCTGACTCCACTGGCCGCCCCTCACCCCCACCAGACTCTGGGTGGCCTTCACTTCTTACCTCCGGTGAAAGGGAAACCATGTGATCACTGGCTCAGGTCTCACTCCACCTCTTCCCAAGTCCCTAAATGATTAGTTGTGACCTCCCTTCCTAATCCTACTGTCTTGAGGCTATTACTTCACACAACCTGCTGGGCCCCTGGCACCCCCCATTTCTGACTTCAGTCAGGCTGGGCTCCCCTCTGTGTAAATAGTTCCTGTTCTTCCCACCTCAGCACTTCCCCCAGCCTCCTCCAGACCACACGCATTCCTCCTCACCTGGGCTGGGATGGCATCTGTCCCTTTCCTGACCTCAGCAACAAGGTGAATGTTTGTTATCTTCCTAGTAACCAGCTGTGTGCACCATGCCCAGGGTAACTGGCCCCTAAATGGACCTAATGTGCTCCCTACAGGACAAGAGCCACCCTCCTGGTTACCTGGACTTCTTCTGAGTGATGAGGAAGAATACACCCAATGACAGCCACCTCCAGGCTCCTCTTGAAAGCCAAAGTATTATCCCCTAGTGGGAAAGGCTTTTCCAGGGGCAGATGGCAGAAGCAAACAGACTCTGGCCCCCCACCTGGAATCCCAATTGCTTTCTGGAGAAGGGAGGGAAGGAGTGTCACTGCCCTGGGTAGCCTCTCAGCATCAAGGGCTTTTATCTAAGTAGCCTTTCAAGAGCCTAAAGTAGGGCCTGGTATTTAGACAATGCTAATAGATCTTTACTGGATGGATGGAGAACAGATGTGGAGAAACTCTGAAGGGCAGGTAGACATTTTGAGTTTTGAGCTTAAAACCTTAAAAGTGAAAAGCAGAGTTTCTCCTACTCACCTCCATGTAACTGTGAGAAATGCGATCCTGTAACCTGCCCAAGAAAGCCCTGATCTTTCCCGGCCCAGGACCTGCTTGTTTGTTGCAGGGAGGGGCCCTGCTTCCACCCCAGGGTCATTCATGCACAGCTCACAAAAGTTTCTGACCTGTAACAGGTGAGCAGAGGGAACTCCAGATAATACTCCAAAGAGGAGTGGTACAAGTGATTTCTGACAAGTTGTGACAGGTCAGAGCATTGGCTAATGGTCCAAGGTTTGTCCTCCAGGGAGGTGGCTTCCATCGTCCTGTCTCTGTGTGCAGCACCCCCTCGTCTCCACATTCTGATTTTCTGACACCACACATACACACACACACACACACACACACACACACACACACACGTCTTGAAATATGCTGCACACCGCTTCTGAGCTAGGCTCTCACCTCACCTGAGCTCTAACAAGTCCCCTCACACCTCTCCACCATCACACTAGCTGCATACAGGAGCACCCTGGGCAGATGCAGAGGAACTTACTGGATGTTTGACCATCTGAATGCTGTCGTTCAAGACATAATGGTTGGTTGGGGAGGGGTGTGCTGGGCATTGAAGGTCAACTCAAGTGCCTTTCTAGCACAGCAAAAGAGGGCAAGGGTCACCCCTCCAAAACCACACTATCAGACTCAAGAGTCAGAGAATGCCTTTGGGACAGATGAGGCAGGAGACTGCAAGCAAGACACCAGAGACTCTTAGCCCTTAGAGCATCTAAGAAAGGTGCTCTGGTGAGATCTGGGACAAGAGCCACCTCCTGGCTGTCACCTTGAGATCTTAAGTTCCTAGGGGAGGTGGTACCCTGTGTGGGCTCAGAGCCCACACCCCAGTCTGAAGCCAGGATTGGTCCTAAAAGGCCTAAAGGAAGGATAACCCCAGCTCTGAGCTCTATCCTTTATGAACCTTAAGTGCTTGCAGCTCCAGGAGCCCACCGAGCAGGGGCTGGATCTTGGGGGAGCAGAGGTTGATCCTAGAGGTGAGTATATGAATAAAAAAAAACAGCTGCTGTAATACCCAAGAGTGAGGTTCCCCAGTGGTTAGTGAGGAGACGGACCGAGGTCAGGCACACACCGGCACTACCGACAGCTGTTTTCCCGTAACCTCAGTTTTCCCATCTGAGAGCTAAGCTGGAGCTGCCGTATACCCAGCTAGAGTCGCTATCGGGGTGTGGCACAGGCCGGCCAAGTTTGCAGGTTTGGTGGCAGACTGCTGCAGGGACGAGGAACCCAAGCCTTCTGTGGGTGGAGTGCAGGCTGCTTCCCCTGCCCCCTCCAGCAAGCCAGCTGCTGACAGAGGAGAAGCCACGTCGTCGCCATGCTTGGGGGAAGAACTCTCTTGGCTTTGGGCTTAAAAAAAAAAAAAAAAAAAAAAAAAGGGCGTCTAGGTTTGGTTTCGTCTGAGGCTTAGCGAGGGCGAGCGGCTGGGCTCAGCCCTGCGTGGGGAGGGAGAAGCTGGGGTCTCTCTAGGACCCCGCGCGGTGGAAGGGAGGCCGATGGGCTGCAGCTTGAACGGTAGGCCGGTTCGCCACTGAATGGATGGAATAGCTCTGCCGTCGCCGGGCAACCGCCCTGACGCAACGAAAAAAAAAAACAACAAAAACTCGTCCCTTCAAAAAAGAACCGTGCGGAGAATTCGCAGGCGCTCGGGAGGCGGGAGCCTGAGCCGGGCAGGGCGGGCGCGGGCTGGCGGACCTCGGGACGCGCTGGGGCGCAAACAAGCGGTGGGTTTGCTGCGCCGCGACTTTCCCAGGGGCTGTGGCCGGCGCGCCGGGCAGGCCGAGGGAATCCGGCTCCCAGGTCTCCAGGGCCCGCAGTGGGGGACAGCTGGATCCCACGGCCCCTGTAGGGGACACCGCTTGTGGCACAGCGTTGCCCCTCCCCATCTGCTCCTGGGGGCTCAGGCCTTCTGAGAGGTTTGGACAAGCCAGGTATGGACTCTACTCTCTTCTGGGTGGGGACTTGGGAGTGCTTGGTCTTGAGAGGGAGGGACCCTACTGGGGCTCCGGTACAGATCTAATCCTCTAGGCTCCTGACCCTCACACCCACTTCCTCTATTCAGTGAGATAAAGAGTTCCTGGCCCCAAGGATGCAATAGATAACTTAGAAATGACCTAAGGCACTTGGGTCCACGGTGCTCTAAAGGTGAATCCAGGGAGACCTAGGGAGCTGCACATCCAAAGGTCACTCAGAGAATGAGCAGGTCAGGTATGAAGCTGGGAACCTGGGGTGTCTAGATCAAGGGGCCACAGATGGGGGCGGGAAGGAATCCTTCCTGTCAGATGTGCTCGCTGTATACATCAGTTCTGCGATGAGCAGGCTCTTCTGGGGACATCTGCAAAGTGGGTTGGTTCCAGATGGTGTCCCCAGTTCATTACCCCCAACCCTCCCCACTCCTAGTCAAGAGTCCACAAACTATCCTTCCTGGAGAATGCTGGGTGAGACCAGGTCCTTGTGCACAGTGGAGTTGTGGCCCCAGAGCAGCTTCCCCTCCACATGCCCAGGCAGTTCCCACCAGGCTTGGGACCCACTGCAGAAAGTCCTGGCCCCAGAGCAGCTTCCCCTCCACATGCCCAGGCAGTTCCCACCAGGCTTGGGACCCACTGCAGAAAGTCCTGGGAAAGCCACAGTGTAGCTATGGGGCCTTGTTAGTCTGCTTGCATCCTGGGTTGGGTGACCCTGCCAGCATGGTTTTAAAAAGCCTGGCAAAGCAACTTCAAGCTGTACTTCCAGAAATCAAAAGTGACAGTACTTCTTTCCGGAGAGCCTCTACTGACCACCACTGAGAACCAGTCAGATCCTTGGTCACTTGAACCTCATAAAAGTCACCATTTGAGGGGACATCGTGAGTCTCCAGTTTGGAGTCTGAGAAGCAAAGTAACTTGGAGCAGCTCCTGTGTGCTTAACTCCCCAGATTCCAGAAATGCCCTGAAAGGAAGACTGCTTCAGGGAGTCCACCACAGCCCCAGAGACAGGAAGAAATGATCCCTCCACACCAACATAGTGGGGCTCATCTCATGGCCTAGGAAGGTCTTCTGCCATCCCAGGGAGCCCTATATCTCCAGCAAAGATGTTTATTGTATCAAGAACCTGGCACATTTGGCCACCAGGCCTGGCCAGTCTCGGAAGGATTTAGTTCTCTCTCCCCACTCCTCTCTCCCTCTTTTTCCTCATCCATTACCTGAAGCCCCCCCCCCGACTGTATGCACACTTTCTTCTGTCCTTCTTGTACCCCCAGTTACAGGCATGGTTTTCTGCTAAGTGACCCATCCCTACTTCCATCTCCACAGCTTGGCCTCCCTCCAGGAAGGGCCAAGGGATACTCAGAGCACCCAGACCACCAAGAAGGAAGATGATCTTTGGGCTCCAGGTACATCCTGTTGGTGGAAAACCAGAGTAGCCTGACAAGAGCACCTGGGATTCCAGTGCCCTCAGGGAGCTGTGCTCTGCTGGCTGATGGCTTTTTGCTTGCTGCTTACAAAGGCAGAAGACAAATGATAATCTAGTTGACAGAACTAGGGAGGGGGACTCACGTGCCACTAATAAAGTCCCCTTAGAAAAGTAACTGGGATTGGGCTGAGTATGTAGCTCAGTTGGCTGAGTGCTAACCCAGCATACTTAAAGCCTTGGGTTTGATTTCTAGTGCTCTATAAACTGGGCATGGTGGCACATGCCTATAATCCCAGCACTTGGGAGCTGTGGGCTGAAGGCTCCTGGGCAACTTAGCAAGTTTGAGGCCAACCTAGAGTACGTGAGACCCCACCTCAAAACATGAAGAAGAAGAAAAGAAGTAGCTAGGAGCTCATATTCAAGTGCACCTTGGGTTGGGGAGGAGGAAGGAGGACAGACCTGTATGAAAACAGACCTAAAAGGGGGAGACTGACTGAACAGAAGCAGGGACTCATGGGAATCAGGACAGCTAGGCCACTGGAAGTGGCAGGTGAGCCTTGTTAATTGGCAGTCACCTTGAGCTACCATACAGGCTGGATTGACAGAGGACTCTGGGAGACCTGGCACAGGTGCCCTGTCCCTTCAGGGGCAGTTCTACCCCACTCACAATCACCACTTCTCTCCTGAGAAGAGGGCAAAGGAACAGAGAGGGAAGAGAACACCAGGGGTGAGAGACTGTGCTACTTTATAGTCGCTTGTCCTCCTAAGCACCAGACCCGCTCCCCTCTACCATCAGCAGCTGCTCTGTGGACAGTAGCCGTGGCTTCCTTTGGGCATCAGGGAAGGGCCCTGTTCTACAAGGTGGCTTTCTTTCATCGGTCCCTCTTCATGCTTCAGCATCTCCAAGAGACCCCTGGCATGTGGTAGCTGCTGCCACAGAGGAGATTTCAAAGAGCAACCCAGTGGGCTGAGGATTCAGTTTCTGAGGATTCAGTTTCTCTCCATGAGGTAGTAGACTGAACCTCCCCCACATACACACACACCTTCCTCATTGGGACTGGAAATTCTTTTCAGGATCGTCTGATCCCAGTGTGGGAGCGGGCTAGCAATGGATCCCCAGAACTCCCTTCCAGGTGTGTGTTACTTGGGACCTGGAGGGCAGTCCTGGGTCAAAGCTTACTTCCAGGTGGAAGGGAAGACGTGTGTGAGCACAGGCTGCCTATGCAGTGGCCACAGTTCCAACTTGAAGGTGGGGCAGTATTTCCTCATTCCAGGAAACTAGCAGAGCCTCTGAGCACTGGTTGGGGACAAACCAAAGGAAGCCAAAGGTTGAGGGGTAGGTGGGGTCGGGGCGAGAAACCTTGAGAAGATGCTGAGTGCTGACCTGTGACCAGGGCCCTCCCCCAACCCTCAACTCTGAAGTGACACCAGATGCCTGTGAGTGTGGACAGGTGCTGAACCCTAGGGACACAAGACAGGCTTGAACCAGGACAAGCCAAGCGGTCAGAAAGGCAAACACTCTGGGCTCAGGGCTGACCGTGCTGTCGCCTCATCTGTCGTGTTTATTTGGTTGGTAGCAGCTGCTGAAAACATGGCGGAGGGTGACGGGCAAGTGCATTATCAGGTTTGAGTGAAAGCAGACTGACAGCAAGCCCTGCCCACATGCAGGCATCTTTTGTTTATTTTGCGTGTTTATTTCCAAAGAGCTCCAGCAGATACAGGGAGGCTGCTCTGTGTGTTCGGTGAAGTCACACGCCTCCTGGCACCTTCACTGTCCTCCTCGGAGACCTTGCTACATCCTTTGACCTTCCAAGTCCAGCTGCTCCCAAATTCATTTCGGCAACAGACCTCCCCGCTCCCCGCCCCCAATATCTCTTCTCCAAAAAGATCAGTGAAAGGACACGCTTTGCTGATTGCTGGATGCAAGGCAGCACACCTGCTCTACTGCCTCTGGAGGGGGCAGGGATCTTCCTGGAGTGAGGATGTCCTGCTATGAGCCCCAGAAGGAAGGGGTCTCCAGCTAGCCTAGTGTGCCTTCAAAGCCTTTTAGGGTCAAGAAAGGCATCAAATGGAGAATGCTTATAACAGTGCCCTTCCCATGAAAGAGCAAAGAGTCTGGTCAGGGCTGCTGAGAAGTGCATGTGGATTTGTGCAGAATAAGAGCTGACATTCATCTGTATGTGCATCTGAGAACATACAGACACACTTTGTTCCTGGTTGGGAAGCTGCTTCCCCAGGTGACAGGCCAAGGAAAATGCCAGTCAGGCACAGTTGAGGGCAGGAGGTGGCAGTCCCATCAGAGGTGTAACTAGTCATTCACATATACTTTTATCTCATTTGATCCTCCCAGACTGTGGGAGGTTCTCCCATGATCCCGTTTCATGGGCATGGAGCCTAAAGTGGAAAGGGTTAGGGGGGTCAGTCATAGTTGGTGGCCAGTCTCTAACACCCTCCTCTGCCCCATCCTTTGCTCGTCCTGTGTCTCCCTGTAGCGCCTGAGTCCTTCCAGCAGTGATGACAGTTCAGCAGCCCGGCAGGCACAGCGCCTGCTAACATAAGGGGGTACACGGTCATACAGCCCATTTCTCTCCTGCCTTCAGTCACTCAGAACAAAGGTCCCCTCCGTACCTTAGCAGCAGGCCATCCTGGACACTCAGGCCGGCTGTAGCCCCACTGCTTCCTTTATTAGGTCCCCTCCAAACTCTGGGAAACCCTAAGATCTTCCAACCTCTGAAGCAGTCAGCACGCCCAGACCAGATGTGGAGGTGTGCCACTCAGTAAACACAGCATGCACCGGGAAACCTCTTAAGGAGATCCTTGCAAAACGGTTGCGCCTTGAACTTACAGAGTAAAATAGAAAACAAATAGAACCAATTCGCATTGCAACTGAATCCTGTTGATTTTGCCTATTTGAAGTTGAAGTGTATTATCAGGGACTTGAATAGGCCTAACTGCCTTGTTGGGGGGTTGGGACAAATGCCACTTGGGGCATTCTCCAGTGGGTCACAGTGTCCTTCACTGTGAAGTGCTACCTGGGTTTCCTGGGAAACGGTTGCTGTTCCTGTTGAGGAAACACACTCCAGCTGCGTTCTTCTTTTCACTCTAAAGGCCACTCTATGTCTGCCTCTTTGGTGTCGCTGTGGTCTTCAGCCAGAGATGTTCTGTGGTCACATGGGACAGTTAACTGGGGTAGTGATGGGCTGCCTCGTCAAAGGTCCTCCTGGGACAAGGGCCACTTCACTCTGTGCATTCCAACCCTCAGATGCCAGGCACCTTTCTTCCCACCTGCCAGAGAATTCCTTTCCTAGGGCCGTGGAGGGGACACGGTGAGGCTCCGAGTGCCTGCACAGCTCCTCTGCCCCCATCCTCTTTGCAGCAGTCCCAAGCTTTCTCCTGTCCTTCCAGGGAAGCTGTAAGCTAGTGTACGGTTCCTAGGAGCCATAGCGTCTCCACAACCAGTAGGGAAGCATGCATCTCTCTCAGTGATTTTCACGGCAACTTTTTTCACGGAGCAAAGTGAAAGCAAAGGTTTCCACACTCCCAGCCGTCTTGCAGGAGCCTGTGGAACTGAGCCCATCAATTATTCAGCACTGACTTTGCATTTGAAAAGGTCTTTACAAGTATTTTTATAGATTCTTCCCTCATAATGTATCAGCGAGGCAGAGCCAGGCTTCCCCGTTTCCTAGACAGTGAAGCAAGGCTTGGCGTCAGAAGATGCCAGTCCAAGTCTAATCAGCCCTACTAATGGAGCCTCCGATCCTGGGCCAGTCGTGTGACATCTCCGGTTTGAGATTCTCTGGGATTGAACACCTGGAAAGGCCTCTTTAGCTCAGACCACAGTATGTGGGAGAAAAAGTTTATCAACTACAGTGTGGTTTGAAAATGTCTGTGATTGATCTTATTTCAGGTATGCAGATAGAAGAGTTGACTCCAGAATACAGGGCCAGCCATTAACAGAGGACACTGGGAAACAAGTCTGTCTGGGCGAAGGTCCCTGGAAGAACGCAGGTAAGCTTGTTCTGGTGCTTGCCTCAGGACGGAGGCTTCAAAATGTGGCTGTCAGCCCACCAGCAGCTGTGATCTGGGAAGCTATCCCAAGAAGCAGAGGGACCCACATGTTCATAGAGAGCTCATGACAGCTCTCAGTGGGACACGAGGGCTGTGTCTCTCCAGGTGGGTGGGGCTTGGGGCAGATACTTTTCTCCCCAACCTGGGCTGAGCCTGTCCAAGATAGTTCTCACTCCCATCTCCTGCAGAGATACTGAAATCCTGAATGGGGGGCCTGGGACTGCCCAAGCAGGATGCCCCTGACGAGCTCCAGCTCCTCCCTGTGACCTATACTGGGCTTCATGCCATCTTTTTGTCCTCCCATCCTGGAGACCTCAGGCCTAGCTAGCACCAAGACTGCCCTGGGCTGGCTCAAGGGCTAGCCAACCCCATACACACAAGAAGAACGCAGTTCCTGTTCCATACAAGTTCCAAGAGGCACATGACTTATCCAAGATAGTGGGTGATGGCAGACTCTTCTTTAAGCTTGAGTGTTTCCAATGCCAAGCTTACCTACAGAGGAGAACCCCAGCCCAGAGAGAAGCATCAGCCATCAGAGACTTCAGTCTGGAGACACCCTAGCTCACGCAAAGACCCCAACCTAAAGAGGTACCCCAACCTCTTTGGAAGGAAGGGATAAATTCTTGTGGTGCTTTATTGCAGGATGGAGCTATCCAGGCAGCACCAGATGACTTCAGGGTTGCTCTGAGTAGACAGCATGCTCACACACACACACACACACACACACACACACACACACGCACAGAGGAAGACAATCATCCCACCACACACACACATAGTACAAACTCCTCACCACACTCAAAAACATAGGACAACTACCTTACCACACTCACACACACAGCCAGCCAGACAAATCTGTGCCACACATACACACACACACACACACACACACACACCACCCATAAATACAGAAGACAACCTCATTTATACACATACACAACCAGCCACTGCACCATACATACACCATGCTCAGCAAGACAGCCACCCCATCACACACACACACACACACATACACACACACAACCAGCAAGGCAATCATCCCACCAATACACAGAGAGCTAAACAACCACCCCACCACACTCACATACACATGACCAGCAAAATAACCATCCTATCACTCCCATACACCAATCAGCAAGACAACTACCCCATCACACCTAGATTTACCAGCAAGATAGTCATTCTAACACACACACACACACACACACACACACACGCATGCACGCACACACACAAAAGTACAACCACTCCACAACATTTACACAGCCAGTAAAACAACCACTACAACCACCTCTCACACACAATCTCTCTCTCTTTCTGTCTCTTTCTCTCTCTCTCTCTCTCTCTCTCTCTCTCTCTCAAAAAATTGGGGCCAAGGACTAGTCCCTATAGTGTCATCCTCCCGTCTTAGGGACTCCCAACAACAGCTCTGAACAAGGACTGGAATAAAGATGGGCCTGGGAAGGGGCCAGATCAGCGGGTGTCCCTCCTGCTTCAGTCTCCATGGCAACTCGAAGGCGGAGGAAAAGGGCTCTGGGCAGCCCTAGCTTCTATCAGCAGCTCTGTGGGGTGCAGAGCTATGTCCCCTCCTCTCACCCCCGCCCCCAGCTGGTCAGTGCTGAGGCACGGCTGCCAAGCACAATGGTCACATTCCAGGCTGAGTGAATCATGTAAGAGTTCTGTCTCCTGATGCTCTCAAAGTAAGATAAGCACTGGGTTTATGATTAAACCCAGTCACAGAAGCCTGTCCATCACCTGCGAAAACTCCTCTAGAGCACACAGAGCCCTTTCTCCCTGCTCATTTCATCCACAGCATGGCTCTACAACAGCCCCATCTTCAGAGGAGGAGCCAAGACCTGGCTAGGAGACCAGAAAGTGGGCTCAGGCTGTCTCCTCAGTTTGTCCTAAGCCACCCTCAGAGCACAGCATACGACAGAGGCAGAGGGGCTGTGGAGCTGCCTGACCTAGCATGTTGATAGGGAGGCCAAAGACATTGACCCTTAGCCAGATCACAACCCTCTGGGTTTCCAGCATGGTAACATGCAGGCTTACTCAGCAAAGAGACAGACTTCCCTGTACCTGCATGTGAGCCTCTCTTTGCCCACCATCCAGGTCTCTGACCTGGCTCCATCAGCAAGAACAGTGGGCAACCAGACAAGTTGGGGTGTGAAAGTCAGGCTTACTGAGGACAACCCATCCCCCATACCTGCCTTGATAAGGAAAGTCAAATCTTGAGGGGTCTTGATCCATGGTGTGGCCAATTCTTCATTCCAGAAGCTTCTCAGAGGATGAAGTAACACAGCCAGGTCTAAAGTTTTCCATGTGGGCAGGACCCAGAAAGGAGATAAGTCAGCCCTGTCCAGATGATATGCTCTGGAAAACGGCCCAAAGAGTGTAGATGGGAGGTTGTGGGCTTTCACCAAGGTAGCCTGAGCCTTAGGCTGGTCACTCAGTCCCCAACTGACTTTGCCTATGGACCTTGTTATATACAAGTGGCCTATAGTCACAGTCAAGTTGGTCCCTGAGATAGGGTCAGCATCACTGGCCAGCATAGAACCAGGATGGAGTTAGCTGTCTCCAGGATGATGTGACTGCCAGAGGATACATGAGCCCCAGCCTGTGAGGTACATGATGAGGGAGAGGCCTACACTCCTGCTCAACCTTGTTGCCCTGACTCTCCATGCTTACCTGATTCCAATCTCTGCCCTGCTAGTTCCTTCTCATCTCTGTGCCTCAGTTTACCTGTGTAGTAGGGGGAACACAGTATGCAGTCACAAGGTTCCCATAAGATGCTGCTTCCTCAGAGTGCCTGGCTTGACAGTGATTCTGTATTACCTAGCAGCAAGTTGCTAGGGCAGGATCCTTACTGCATTCTAGAAGATAAAGGCTCACAACTGGTATTCTCCCAGAAAGACATTCAAAGGACTGAAGGAAGGGGATATTGAGAAGGGGACAGTATCCACACCAGGCTTGGGCATAGAGTGAGGAGTACAGGGGTATGGTGGGCAGCCGTGGGAAGTGGATAGAGGATGGAGAACTCCCAGCTCTCCCCAGCAGGTCCCTGTTCTCAAGAACCAGCCTCTGTAGCCTCGGGGTTCCTTGTAGGGCCAGAACAATGCAAGGCTCAAATGTGTCAAAGCCTCTGTGCACTATTACAAGATAACATCACTGTCCTGCTCCTATGTTATAAATAATGTGCACTCCCCTCCTCCCCCAGTATCTCAACTCCTCCATGCTGTTCATGGGCCTGAGTCTCAAGACAAAAGTTTTCTGTTTCCAGCCAGTAAAAAGAGCCCAGGGCAGTAGGGCTCTTGTCCTTCTTTCATGCAGCAGAGAAACAGGTACCAGGAGACTGCAAGAGTTAATTATGAGTACGCCCTAGTTTAGAAGGAGCTGTCGCTGTAGGAGGCTCAACTCCGTAGGGAGCAGAGCAGCTACAGCAAGTGAACCACTGCCCCAGGGCCACTCCTGGGCAGACCTTCTCGCTCTGGAGACTGTCATTTTGTTGAGGTAACCCAAGGGGGCCAGTCTCCAAAAGAGTGCATCTCTCCAGGTCAGCCCTGTAGGTGACTGCCCAGTTTCTGGGCATTTGACTTCAGCCCAGCAGGAAGTCACATGACCCAGAGCATGTTCTACACCATGATCCCTGGGTGGCATTTCTGCTGGGAAGGAGTAGAGGAAGTGTACATCTCCACGTATGGAAAACTGTACTGCCTGTTGTTGACTGTAAATTGGGAAACATAACCATGAATGCAGATGGACTCAGTAAAATTTTGGTAAGAAGATGGTGACCATCTACCACCCTGTAGCTCTCAACCACAGATGGCACCCCTCTCTGAGGGACGCATGAAAATGTGGCTTTTTGGATGTCACACCAGTTTGTGATGCTACTTGACTCTCACAGGTGTCGCCTCTGCAAATGAGTTGTGCAGCCCCTGACTATAGCCAGGCCTCTGAGTGTAGGCAACAGAAAGCAACATGATCATAAGCCCGGTGGGCAAGCGCAGAAATGACAGAAGGCAAAGACCAAGGGAGAAAGCAGGGCAGCACCGGAAGACAGAGGCAGCCCTCCGCAGGCCCCCAGTTGTTCAGGAGAGATCACTGGCTAAGAGAGGGCTACCTCACTGCATTTCACCTCTGTTTCTAGGCTGGCACCTATGTGGCCACGTGGAAATCTTAGCCAGCTATTCATCTGGGCCTCACATACAGGCCAAATTCAGAGCACAGGCCTGAGCCTCTGATTGCCTAAGATCAAGTCACATACTCACACCTAGTTGCCAGGGCCTGGGCGGAGGAAGGCGGCTAGGGGCTGATCCTTTGGTTGAAGAGAGCAAACACAAAGTGTGTCTGGCCTGCCTGTCGCTCTACACGACATGGGAGCTCCCTGCAGACAGCAAAGGAGGGGATAGATACACCATAGAAATAGACCAAGGTCCAATATCAACAGCCAAGCACCACATCCTTTTACTATTTTCTCAACACATGCTCCCGCTGGCCAGTCATAAGTGTCGGAAACCCAGCTGGAAGTAGCTTAAGTCCCAGAGGAGAATTTGAAGGCTGGATAATCAAGGTCTACACTGTGTGAACTTTTCCTGGGAAACAAAGAAATGTCTGTTTACCCCAGATGGAGACCATTGACAGACCAAAGATACACCCAAGTCTAGCTTGGCAAACCAGTGAGTTTAGCCAGAGTTACACACAGGAACAAGGGCTCCTTCTACACAGCCCCCTACCATTTGTTACTTTCTCAGGAGCAGCAGGACCTCCTAAGCCCCTCCTTCCCAGGACAGATCACTAGTGGGCCCAGTCTTGTGTGGGTCTCCTGCATGTAGTCACAGCTGCCCAGAGTTCAAGAGGACAACAGCCACGTCATGGCCAGAGGACGGCATTCCATAACAGTCTGGTGGAGTGTCTTCTGACAAGGCCTAATTGGGGGCCTCAAACTGTGTGCTTGGTGTTTGTATCAGTGGACACTCTCCCTGTGAAAGCAAGAGGCCCCTAGCACCCCCAGGCTACTCAAGAGCAAGGCCAGCTTGGGTGAAGAGCGCGCTGCTTAGCTCAGTTAAGTCACATGACCACTCTTGATTTGAGAAGTGGAGAGGGGGTTTAGGTACCACAGGAACTGAGGGGTGAAATTCCCCCATCAAAGGGGAATGGCCTTTCTGAAGGCTAAAAGGAAGGGAAGGTGTCAGGTGGAAATGACCCTGTATAATGCCGATCACCAAGGAGGTCCTCTGCTCCAGGGCCAAGTCTTGGGATATGTCACAAGCTGGGCCTGTTCCTGATTTGCCTGGGGGTGGAGACGGAGGCTGCACACCTGTGTCCGGGCACTTCCCACTCAGGGCAGGAAAGGGGTAGGTGGCATCTTAAGAGGACAAATAGAGAAGGTGTCATCACAGGAAACCTGGGGGCTGCACCTCTAAGCCCATCCAGTTGGTACATGTGAGCACGTGCAGGCTGCAGAGATAAGACAGAGGTCTGCTCTATTATTCTTTCATTCCAGGCTGATTACAGAGGGTAGCATGGCATTAAGTGCTGCATCGAAGATCAGAGTCTTGGTTCACACTATGATCAGGATAGTCTGGTAGTGGAGGTCATCAAGAAGGCCCTGGTGTAAACGCAGTGTAAATGGTCTAAGAGGGGCAGGGAGCCCAGTGGTTAGGAACTGGCCTAGATACAGGGCCTCAAGCCCCAGTTCCGTCATAGACCAGCTCTGTTACCTCAGGCAAGCTCCAACAACTGTCTGTGCCTCAGTCTCCGCATCTATACAAGAGGGTCAATAATCTGTGCATCATGGACTTCTATGAGAATTCATGTGTTAGGACAGGCAAAGATTTCAGAATGACTCCTGGTGTGGTTGCTCTGAGTAAGTGTCCTCTAATCTTGTGATGACATCATTGTTTTGCTCCCTGTGCTGTCACCATCAGACCTTATAACCTAGTCAGGGCAGATTTAGGAAAGCTTCCGGAAGGAGAAAAGCCCCAATTCCCTGAGAACTGAAGTAGAGATGAAAGCAGCTGTGCCAAGTCACAGGGTTTGGCGGGGCAGATGAGCTGGGTGGGGTGTTTAGAAAGATTGTGTCTCATGTGGAGTATATGAACTAGAAGTTTCTGGTGGAAAGAGTAAGCAAGAGAGGAAGCTGGGGTTAACAGACCTGGGGAAGCCCATCGGGAAGTGGGTTCGAAGGCTTCCCAGATGAACGAATTAGCTCATAATGAGACAAGGTGTTGGCTGACTGATGAAGCCATACCCACCCACCTCCTGCAACAGCAGAGGAATTAGCTCATGGCTGGCAAAGCCTCCTGCACTGTCCCAGAAGCCAGGGAGCATGTTTGAACGGCAGCCCTAAGTGCAGAGTGGGTCCCTAGACCCTCACACACCACTACCGCAGGAAGCCGGGAGCAGCTGCAAGGTTGTCCTCACTGATGCTGGGTGGGACACACCCTAGCCTGGTGGAATTATGGGATTGTCTTCTTTCTCCCAACACCCAGGGTCTAGGAACACCATCTGGCTTCCTCCTTGGCTCTGTGCTTCCCAGTCCCTGGAGGACCTACGTTAGATGGAAAGCCTGTCGCCCAACATGTTGGAGGGCTCTTCCTGGGTCCAGGCTCCCAAACATCCTGGTTATTAAGAAAGACAGAAGGTTCTTGCCACTCTGCCCACCAAGAAGCTTCCCAGTAATGACCCCTGACCCAGGCACCCAGCCATCATCTCTCCTCTAGTTCAGAATAAAGCCAGCTCAGTGCCCACTAAGTGGGCAGTTGATGATGAATCTTTCTCCTGGCACCTCCTCAGGCCTGTGTAAGTGACATTACAGCTCAGCCCCCACACCCAGCTGTAGGGAAGAGAAGAAACCCTCTGGGCCTCATCAGACACTAAGGCACTTAGGAGGTTGCATGTCTTGGAACACTGCCTGGTGACCAGAGAATGGAGCAAGACCTTATCATTTGTTGGGAAGCAACAAGGCTTGCTTCAGATGCACCTGACCCCACGCTCTACAATGGCAAGTCCCTAATTTGGAGCTCCCCATACTTCTTCTCCATGCCTCATTAACAATAGTAGTCTTCCAGTGGGTCCAGCTCCAGAGAGTTGCAAACACAGTTTGAGGCCCCCAATTAGGCCTTGTCAGAAGACACTCCATCACACCTGATTCTATTTGCTCTTACTGGCGCCATTGCACAGGTCAGGAACCAAATCCACAAGGAGACTGAGCCCGAGTCCTCAGTTTGCTGGGAACAGTGCGGGGACCAAAAGCCAGGACGTAGCCCAGTCCTGGCCTCTATGTGCATGATGCATGACCAGACCTGGGTCACCCGGCGCTGTAAACTCTATTCTTAGAGTGGGTATTCTAAGCAGGAGCAGGGGAGGAGGGAGCCGGTGCAGCATGCTGTGTTGGTGAGCTCCTTTCTAGCAGACCTGTTTTTTCACAAAGGACTTTCAGAACCTTTTAAAATCCAGAACTGTGGGGCAGGTGGGGTGGGGTGAGCTGACCGGGGCTGTGGGCTTCCAAGGAAAGATGTAAGAAGAGACGGACTCAGGTCACCCAAAAGTCGGGGATCCACAGATGAATACTCTGTGCAGTGGCAGGGTGATGGAACTGGGGTGTGGCGCCAATAGGTTACATCCACTTAACAATACTTTTAAGTGTAACTTTATCTAGGCTACCCACATAGTAGGTGCCCTAAAAACAGCTCTGTTTTGCCTTGCCTAAGCCTCACATGCACCCCAGCATTGGATGTTGTTATCTTCAGACATCACTCAGGGACCTCACTCTTGTTAATGCTCTGCATCATCATCCTGAAATTCTTAGAACTTTTTTTCTTTTTCTTTTTTCCTTTTTCTTGTCCTTTTTTAAACAAGGAGCCCAGTATTTGAATTTTGCACTGAGCCCCGGATGCTTATCACAACTGGTCCTGTTTGTACCTGATTCTCAGATCAGGACAGGGAGGCATGGGGTGGTCATGAAGCCACAGACCGAAGCATAGATCCAGCTCTGAGCCTGAGGCTCCAGGGTAAAAAGACTGACTCTAAATCAGATGGTGCTGTATGCCCATGACCCAGCTGGCAACTACCTGTGACTAGAAGAGGCACTTCTCTTCTCCCATCTCTAGGCACCCTCCTTTGTGATATGGGTACCTCTCCCTTGTCTGTTAGGTGAGGGTGAGGCTGGAGAGAACTAGAGTACACCCTGGTACTTTGCACAGAGGTGAAGCTGGTGAATCAAAGCCTCCTCTGGGCTGACTCAGCTTATGGTGTTCCTGTTGCAGGCCTCCTCTGAACAGATTGAGAAACATTAATTAAAACAAAGCCACACAATCAGACAGTAGTTTTCCACCCCAGTGGGGGAGACCCTTTTCTAACCCTACGGGATGCTAACCCCAGAAGGGGAGGAGTGCAGCAGGGATGAGGGCATCCTACTGTGTTATCTCTCACAGGACTCTGGTGGGCAGAACACTGCTCAGTGGCCTGTCTGAACTGGACTTTCTCCAAAAAGCTCTGCTGGAGGTAATGAAAGCTCCCCTGTCCTTGAGAAGGAAGCTCTGTGGGGTTCAGCCACCCCAGGTGCACTCAGAATGGATTCTGGCACCTCAGTAAAACAGAAGGGAGGCGCCTGGGAGGGGCCCCGGAAAGCTCCAGATTTGGAGAGAGCGGAAGAAGGCTGTCACTGGAAAGTGCATGGAAGGAGCCTCAGGAGTCCTGTGTCTTCTGAGCACACTAACAGTCAAAGAGTACACAGGAAGAGATCAGCGGCATTAACCCTTTTTACAGACAGGGAACTAAGGCTCAGGCAGCTTAGAGCTAGGATCAGATCCCAAGTCCACCGTCTCTGAAGAAGACCTTTTTTTTTTTGGTCTTTTTGAGACAGGGTCTCCCTGTAGCAGAACTCACTATGTAGACCAGGCTGGCCTTGAACTCCCAGGGATCTGCCTGCTTCTGCCTCCCGAGTGCTGGGATTAAAGGCATGTGCCACCATGCCTGGCAAGAAGACCAATTTTTAACTGTGTTAACTGTGTGCTTGGAGCTCCTGGGAACTTGGGAACGTGCTGCTATTGGAGTCCCCAGGCCCAGATCAGTGGACTCAGACCCCTGGGAGGGGCCTGGGTTCCTCAATTCTGCCCAGAGAGGACATGAAATGAAACTAGGTTGCTTTGCTATCCGTGGGCTAGAATGTTCTTCATTCCATAATAACACCCTAATAAGGGAGGTCTCAGAGCCTGGGGAGGGCAGCATCCCATCTTCTGGCAGCCCTCCTCACAGCCTAGGCTTGTAGGGGTTTTCCAGAGCAGAAAGCTCCACTTTTACCTTCTTCCTGAGCATCTTCATGCCTGTTGAGAGGAATTTCACATCCTCCCTCAGTGGTCCAGCCTGCCAACTTGTTTCCTTCAACCCCATCTTAATTTGAACCTTTCAACCTCCATGCCAACTTCATCTACCCAGTTCCCATCATCCCAAGCAAATGTCACCAGTTTCACATTTTTAAAAAAATTATTTACTTTATGTGTATGAGTGCGTTGCCTGCATGTATGTAAGTCCACTCGTGTCATGCAATGCCCATGGATGTCAGAAGAGGGCGTTGGGTCTCTTGGAACTGTCGTTACGGATGGTTGCTAGCTGCCTTGTGGGTGCTGGGAACTGAACCCTGGTTTTCTGCAAGAGCAATCAGTGCTCTTAACCACTGAGCCATCTCTCCAGCCCATTTTACTTTTTATAATGGTTTTATTCATAATCAATAAACTGCACAAACAGCTCAATATACTTCAACAGGTAGAAAGACAAATCGTATTACATCCATTCAATGCTTCAATAAGAAAGGAAGAAATAAAATAAAATGCTGATACACAAAACACAGCCAGGTCTCAAGTGTGCTGTGGCGACTGAAAGAAGCCCGAGCCTGTACTGTATAAGAATCTGTTGATAGGACATGCTCAGAAAGAGAATGTGTGGAAACAGAAGGTATATCATCTTCTGGGGTGGGAGCTGGAGGTAGGGCCTATGCAGGGGCAGTGTAACTACTTTGTGTCACCATGGAGGCAGGGAATTTTTAAGACATGCACAAGTGCACAAACATCTCTTTCGTTCCCTCCTCTTCCTCACAAGAACAGTGTGTTCACCAGGCTGCTGAGCAGCTCACTTTTCCATTTGAGCGATATCCTGGACTTTGTTCCACATCAGTTCCATGTTTAGAGCTCAGCACAGATGTTTTGGGTTTTTTTCAAACCCAAGTTCAAATCACATGTTTCCTGCTCTGATCTGCCCTTGCCCAGATCCCCTCAAGATTGAGGCTGGGAGGCTCAGCTAGGTCTCTAACTCAGAGCTACTTTTCTACCTGTACCTTGGGTGATGCAGCAGGAGTCTTGGCTTAGAGGCCTCACTAGAGACAAGGTGGCCAGATCAGATCACAGCTGGAACCCTTGCAAGGTGGCACTGCTGTGTGGGCACCTTACGTAAATGTGAAAAACATCTTTTCAAAAGACTGAGTCGCGAGTCACGTTTAGTTTCACAGTCCAACTCCCTTCTCTGCAGCAACTATGGGTTTGTTTTCTTCCTTCTCTGAAGAGATGAGGTCACATGTTGTTACTGGAGCCAGAAGCTGAGTGTGGACAGAGGGCGGGGGCTGTAGTGGGTGGAGGTGGCCAGAGAGCAGGGGACACCTGCTCTGAATCTACTCAGGGGCTCACCTGGCCTGTCAGCTGGCTCTGGAGACCTTCCCAGAGAAGAGACCTGTGCCCTCAGACTCACACGAGCTGGGCTTGTCCCCGAGTTTCTTGCTGAGGGATATGTCTTGGTGAGTTACTTAGCCTCCTGGGTACTTGGTTCTTCCCGTATAAAATAGGGGTTAAAAACAAACCACTAGACTTGCTGTGGGAACTCTATGGGATCATAGAGGTGGAATGGTTTTAAAATGGTAAAGGACCATCCAGTTTCAGCAAGTTCTCTGCATAAAGTTAGTGGCATCGTCTCACTTCTAATCTGGAACTGATAGGTAGAAGGCCTATCCCTGAACCTCTCTGACCCTTAGTCTCCCCTCCTAGGGAGCAATATGAAGATTAATGTAATTCTTATCCTTGCTGCAGGCCCGCTGCCCATCCTTTGCCAGAGAAGAGGGCACGCCTGGAAGCTTCCCTCTGACGGCACACCTCCAGCACGCATAGAACTTGGCAGAGGCTGTCCCTGAGATTCCTGCTGACACTTGTCTGAGCCTGCCTTCTGTGGAGCATGGCCCCCACAGGATTCCGGAACAAATCATAGACCCTAAGCCCTACAGCTGCTCTGAGAGGCACACTCCACAGCCCGGTTTGGCTCCAGGTGCTGTCTAGCCTCTGAAACAAGCTCCTGTCCTCAGGATGTCTTCAGGAACCCTGGCCACAGCCGTATGAGGCTTTTGCAGAGCAGGACCAGATCTTACCACCCATCAAGCCTCCCTTGTGGCACCCCACCACCTCCCATGCCTGGCTGCTGGGGCAGACTAGAGAATGTCTGTGCCCCAGATCCAAGTGGAGGAAGTAGGTGAGGAAGATGGGACCACAGGGGCAGCCGCACCTCTGGACGACCACCTTCTCAGCCTGAAGGCCCTCACAGAGAAGCTGAGGCTGGAGACCCGCAGACCCTCCTACCTGGAATGGCAGGCCAGGTTGGAGGGACAGACATGGTCCTTCCCCAGGCCAGCTGTCCAGCAGGAGGCAAACTTGGAGCAGGGAGCTCTTGGGGCTGGAGAGCCTTTGCTATCCCCAGTAAAGCCCAGAGAGCATCCCCCACCTGCCAGGAGTGCCAGCGGGGGTGACAGGCCACTGTCCAAAGGCAAGCTGGAAGGTTTCCAGAGTATCGATGAAGCTATAACCTGGCTCAGGAAGGAACTGGTGAGTACCCCCAGAAGACCCAGACACAAAGCGAGCCATGTTTCCTCCCTTCATCTTTCTCTCTGACTTTATCTCAGTTCCCACACAGTGTTCGTCCTCCCATCTCTACCTGTCCCTCATCTACACATCTGTCATCTTCCTGTTAGATGAAGGGCAGATCTCATGTCTCTGTGGTTACATGGAGCCTGGGTCAGTCAACCCCTAATCACAGGTATAGAGGAAGTAACAAGGACCTGAACTAAAGCTAGGGTGTCCCTATACTTCCCTCACCAGCATCAGAGTCTCCTACTCCTATCCCAGAGTTTACCTGCCCTCACTTCTCCCTGAAGCCCCCTCCCTTGCCATCCTTGCATCACACACCTGGAGTGTGATGCTGAGCATCTAGACTCTTTGTTTAAAGCCTGCTTCCAGCACACAGCCTAGGCTGAGAGCTTTGCCTGAGATGGATGGGGCACGCTCATGTTGTCTACACTGCTGGGTCCACCACTCAGCAACTGGGTGACTCTTTCCCTGAGCTAAGCATTGGCACTGGGCTGGATGGTGGGGCTCCATAGGTGACCTACTTTGGAAGGGGCTCACAGTCTGGGGCTCATAGCTGTAAGTACTGGGGCCCAGCTTGGGAAGGGCTGCTTGATAATTTGAGGTATACAGGAGCTGCCAGACAGGGGCCACATGACTGATCACGCCTGAGGTAAAGGCTTCGGCAAGGTTGATGAGTAGGATCCTGCCTGGAAGTCAGGGCGGTGCAGGCATTCTGAGTGGAATGAGTGAGCAAAGGGCAGGAGATGCTGAGCCACACATCGGCTGGACCCTTTTACTGCCCACAGGCAAAACAGATTCCCATTAGGAACTTCTCACCATGCACCAGCCCTAGGAGAGTAGGTGGGGCATTGTCACACCCTCTCACAGGACAATCACTGGTCACCAACATTCATGGTGGCTTCTTGGCAGAACCAGACCTGAAATAAAGCCTCTCCATGATCTCAATAAGCTGCCCTGCCCATCACCTGGGTCATAGATAACACCTGATGGGGGCCATCTGGCCAGGTGACTTCTACAAGTGGTAGTCACTCCCAGGGCAACAGGAAGCCAGAGGTTTGTTTTATTGAGTCCTGAAAAACAGATCTCCACTGGTGCCTGACATTCCTCATGGGCTAAAATAAAGCATTAGGGTTCAGGGTAGGAAAAGCTCAGGAAACTGGGCATCTGATTAACTGAGAACCTCTTTAGCTTTCATTCTTGACGTTGAGACTGCTCAGAACTCAGAGCACACTGTTCCTCTATGTGTGCTGTTAGGAAAGAAAGTGGATGCTTGCTGTGGTTTCCCCAGAACACTGCGCCTGGGGATTCTTTCTCTGTGGGGATACTCATGGGGGTATGAGAGGTAGAGAGATGGGCATGCAGGGCCCAGGAACAGACCCTGAAAGCTGCTCCCTGAATTCCTGAGACTAAACTGCTTTGATCTGTTTTTCACAGAGGAACAAAAATAGTAATAATATTCCCATTAGCCAAAGATGCAATTTATTAGTTTCTGGTTCATTTGAGATTTTATTGCTTCTGGGAGCAGAATTGTTTACTGTTCAAATAAGTTCGCATTCCTTGTGGGCTCCCCTTTGGAGTAAAGGGTAGAGAAGTAGAGTAGAAACCAGTAGAGCAGTCCCTGGAGCTTGCAGGCATCCCCCACCCCAGTCGTCCTTTAGACAGAAAGGTGCCTTAGAGAGCTTTTCCAAGTCCCAAAGCCTCCGCCATACCCCAGGTCATTGAAATGAGCACCTGTGGTGTGATGCTGGGCATCTAGACTCTTCAAAGCTCATTTAAAGCCTGCTTCCAGCACTCAGCCTAGGCTGGTAGCTTTGCCTGAGATCGATGGGGCAGGCTTATGTCTCTTGCTAGGACACAGCAAGCCAAGCAGCTTAAGGTGCCCCACCCAGAGTGTGCTGGCCAAGAGCAGGAGGCAAGCCAGGTGCAGGGGCAGCTGTGGATGCTATAGACTGTGGGACTCATGGGGGACAGCAGGGGCAGTCATAGTCAGGAATGATTTGACTGTCAAAGACTGTCCGATGTGGACACAGGGAATATTTGCATTAGTAAAATCCCTTATATCTGTGCAACTTTTTCCACTCTCCTGGGTTACAATGGGTGCATGATGATGGTGATGATTGTGGCATCGTGGTGCTTACCCTGTGCCAGGTGCTTCCCTTGCAGTGCTCACGTCTCCCTGTCACATGACCTCACCTTCCCAAACCCTTACTTTCAGAAAGACAAGAAGGGCTCAGAGAGAAATGCACAGGAAATGAGAAAGTTGATCTGTGAACCCTGGCGCACCAGGTCCCTTGGCCAATGTTAACCTTAGCTGCCGGGCCAGGATGTAGCGTTGTCCTAAAACTGTAAGTTCACAGGGATGTCAGCAGTCAACAGAACATGCGATGTGGAGGCAGAGAGAGAAAAACGGGATTGAGTGAGAATCCCTGCTCTGCATTCTCTTCCTGAGAAGGATTCTGTGTGTTTTGTGTCATTGCCACCATTGTACAGAGGAGCTCACTGGGGCTCCTGGGGCTCCTGGGCAACCTGCCTATAATAATATGGCTTGAAAGTGACAGACCCAGAGCTCAAACTCACCTATCACCTTTAAAAGAATCAGGGAGGCTGGTGAGGTGCTTAACTGCAGAGGACCTCCCTCCGAACATGCTGAAAAAGCCCTAACCCCCAGACTCCACTGTACATACAGAGTCCCTGGGTCTCTTGTGATGGTGAAGAGTCTGGTTCCATGAATCTGGAATGTAGCTCACGATTCAGAATTTCCAAACAAACTCTAAGGGACACTGAATGTCATATGACATACCACACTTTGAGTCCCAAGGAATCAAAGGAGGCCTAAGAGATCAGGAAGAGACCTCAGAGGATAGAGCCAGGAGTCCCCAAGCTTGAGCTCCACACCCTACCATAACTGCCCATGTGGCCAAACTCAGCCAGCAAAAGGGCCGTAGTGGGGGCGCTCACAGCATCCCCAGCCCAGTGGTCCAGGAACCACACCTGCTTAGAGATGGTCTTCCCCTAAAGCAGCAGAGGACCGATCACCAGGAAGGGCAACTTGTAAAACACTTTGAGCTAGAAGCAGCTCAGCTTAGAATACATTATTTTCTCTCTAAGTCTCAGTTAAAACAAAGGTTTCCTGCTATTGGATTTTTAATTTGTCCTGTATTATCCATCAAGGTATTTTTTAAATTGGCCTGTTTTTTAGGTACCAATGAAAATGGCTTGCATAACCTCTACTATGCTGTGTTTATTTAAGCCCAGAATCAAGCTTTCATAACACCTGGGAAGCCCTGCTCTCCCTGTACATTTGTTAGAGTCATGTACAAATTTGTCCTTTCTCCCATATGGCCAGAGAAACACATTGAAACCCTGTAATTTGGTCAGTATGTGGGCCTTTCCCTACACACTGCCACACCCCCCCCCCCCGCCCCCCCCCCCAGAAGCTTATTTTTCTAGTCCTGGGGATTGAAACTAGGGCCTTTCCCATGCTAGACAGGTGCCCTCCATTGAGCTATATCCTCAGTGCTCTCTCTGTTACACTTTTTATTTGGTGACAGTCTTGTCAAGTTGCCCAGGCTGGTCTTTAACTCACCCTATAGCCCAGGCAGGCCTTGAACCTACAATCCTCCTGCCTCGGCTAAGATTACAGACCTGGGCCATCAGGAAGTTTTAGTACCAAGGGCAGCCCTAAAGTGCCTCCTGTCCATCTGGCAGCCCTCTCAGGAGCTGTTGAAACAATCAGGGAGATAGTTGTCAATGTGGCCCTATTTAGAGGCAGGCTGCATGGGTCTGGGAAGCATCATCCAACCTTCCCTGTCTCCTCCAAGGGCAGTCGACAGGTGTTACAAAATCTGGACAGGTTTCCAAAGCAAGGACCGGGCTGGAACTCCCTTCTGATGCTCCTTCCTGGCTTTCACCCCAAGAACACGGTGGTTGTTTCTAGCACCCCAGAAGACTTGCAAGTAGAATGGCTTTTTCTTCAGCTAATGTACTGGGGATTACTGGGAAGACAGATCTTCAAAGATCCTGAGACCGTCTGGAAGGACTGTGGTTTCTAGACCACTTGGCTAGGGATGCTGAGAGCTCCTTCACTCAGACCCCTTCACCAAATGAGCCCTGGGCACATGGGACAGTTATAACAAGGACAAGGCCTCAAGTTTAAGCTAGGGGACCCCCTGGGTCTCCCATCCTGGGTCTCCTTTCATTCCTTCATACTCAAATTGTCGAATATCATATGACAGCTGAGCCCTGACTTCCTCTCCCAACAGACCTAGAGACGGTGCAGGTGGGGCAGCGGCCTCTGTGCTAAGTGGCTTCAGGTCACCTGACACCCCCAGGCAAACCAGCCCCACTGTTTCTGAGACAGCCATTCAGGGTCCTGGAAAATAGCCATTGTACACCTCTGCTTGTTCCAGGTTGCTCTGGTTACCAGAAAGTCACAGGCCCCAGCTAGCCCCAGCCACAACGGCAGCCTAATGGGTGGAGGCAATTCTTCAGGGTGGAAAGGCCATGACTCTGGGCCATGACTCTGGAAACCTGTCACCTACTTCCAGCTGAGCATGGAGTTCACAGTCCTGATAGCTCTTTGCTAGGGAAGCAGCTTCAGGCCTGGGCCTGGAGCTGAGCCTCCAGCAGTCAAAGTTAGAGATGAGTCACCTACCTTCTGTCTTGTCTGTAGACTTTCTCAGAAGTACCTTAACAGCCAGTGAAACAAGAAACAGGAATTAAGAATATCTTCGTGTGGTGGATGAAACTAAACGCAAAAAGCCCAGCTTCCTGATGGGCTCTGTGGTGTGAATCCATCGGCACCAACACTGTCTTTTAGTTCCACCCAGGTGTTTGATCCCTGCACACAGAGCCTCTAGGAGGTGTTTATAGTTGTTAGAAAAAGGGATAAGAAACTTGACAGGTACTAATCAGGCAGGGCCTGTGTGGTGGAAAAGCTGGAGACCCAGGCTCTGGTGGCACCCTGTGGCCTCAGCTTGGCTACCAGCAAGAGTTCTCACTGGCAAATATCCTTGGCAAGCACATGGGTCTGGCATGTATGCAGCCACCCCCTGCAACTCCCATTATCCTTGTCTGTTGGACAGCCCGGACAGATGGCAGGGGCTACTCACTGTGGGGTGGAGGGGAAGGTGAGGGAGGGCACAGCCTTGGTACTGGCTCCTAGGTAGGGAGCACTCCTCCACCATAGGGAGCATTCCTCCACTGTAGGGAGCACTCCTCCACGGTCTCAGAGCACTTTCACTTGTGGTGTTCTCAGAAGTTTGGGAGTGTTTACTTCCCATTTCACAGAAGAGAAGACAGAGGCTCAGAAAGTCTAGAAGTCTGGGGACAAAGGGGTTAAGAGATTCATCCAAGAATGAGGCTAAGCCAGATAGTGTTGTACCCACCTGCCTCAGGATCCAGATGTCTTTCCTTTATTATTAAGTATTATTATTTATGTGTATGAGTGTATTACCTGAATGTGTGTGAGTGCACCCATGTCATGCAGTACCCACAGAGGTCAGAGGAGGGTGTCAGATCCCCTGGAACTGGAGTTATAGCCAGTTGTTAGTGGCTGTGTGGGTGCTGGGAATAGAACCCAGGTCCTCTGCCAGAGCAGCCAGTGCTCTTAGCCACTGAGCCATCTCTCCAGCCCCTAGATGTCTATTCTTTGTTGCAAATATATATCACATGTCCGTGTCAGGGACCACGTGCTGTCCAAAGACCTGAGTTTAAACCCTAATGGTTTAAGAATGCTCATAACAACTCTCACCTGGGACCAGCCTGCCTGAGGTAAGATGATAAAGTGCTCAGAGTCAGCCAGCAAGGGACTGGCCAAGCCGGCCTTGACTCACAAAAATCCCAGGCGTCTGTCTGCCCAAGGCTGGTTTCAGCAAAGCTCAGGACTTTCCCATGAGCACCAGACTCCTGTTTCTCTGGGAAGATACTAGTTTTATAATAATTATTTAAAATTTTATATTGAAGCCAGCTTGGGTTACCTAGCAAATGCCAGGACAGCCAGAGTTACATGGCAGGACCATGCTTCAAAAAATAAATAAATAAGGGGGCTGGAAAGATGGCTCAGTGGTTAAGAGCCCTGGCTGCTCTTGCAGAGGAGCCGGGTTAGATTCCCAGTACCCACATGGAGGGTGATAATGGTTGATAACTCCAGTTCCAGGGGAATCCAGTGCCCTCTTCTGACCTCTGCAGGCATTGCACAACATGAGTACACTTACACACATGTGGGCAATACACTCATACATCTTAAATAAAATAAATAAATAGGAAAGAAAGAATTTATAGGCAAAGGTACAGAAAAGGAAATGTACCCGAACACAGAGACCTTCATTTCATGGTTAGTAATATCATTTCCTCTACTTTTCTATAGGAATTTCTAAAATAGAAACATATTGCATAGGACTGGAGAGATGGCTCAGTGGTTAAGAACACTGACTGTTCTTGCAGAAGATCTGGGTTCGAATCCCAGCACCCACATGGCAGCTAACAATTGTCCGTAACTCCAGTTCCAGGGGATCCGACAGCCTCTTCTGTCCTCTGCAGGCATTGCACAACACAGGTGCGCTTACGTACATGCAGGCAATACACGCATACACATAAAATAAAAATAATAAATTAAATATTTTTTAAAATAGCCACAAAGTCAAAAAGAAAAAGTAATTTTAAAAAAGAAATATATTGCATATAATCAAGGAGGAAAAGATTCTTTAAACAGAAAAAAGAGACAAAACTATCAGATCCCTTTCTCTTGCCACTGTATTTGGAACACACGCCTTACCCTATAGTCTACAAAAAAACAGTCTCCCAGTATAAGACGAGGAAACTGAGGCCTTCGGTGCAGAGATGCCTGAGAGCTGTGGGGTGGGAACTGTGTAGTAGGACGAAGCTGACTCCACACCCAGGACCTGTCCACAGTCTCCTTCCTTACCACCTTGCAGTGTCAAAAAAAGAGGGAGCTGGAGATAGCTCAGTGGTTAAGAGCAATGGCTGCTCCTGCAGAGGACCCGAGTTCCATTCACAACACCCAAAAGGCAGCTCACAACCATCTGTAATTCCAAGGCAGCTCACAACCATCTGTAACTCCAGTTCCAGGGGATCTGACGCCCTCTTCCGGCCTCCACAGGCATCGCATTCATATGGGCATATACACATTAATAAAAAATAGAATGAGAAGGGCCTGAGGGCAGAAGAGCAGCTTGGGTCAACCCAAGAGCCCCGGGGTGCAAGAGGGTCCTTTCATACCACCCTGTCCCTGCAGTGAGATGAGAAGTCCTTGAGCTGGTGGGCTTTGGAGCTGAGGTGGATGGGATGGAGCCCCATGTTCCTAGAGACTCTCTGAAAAAGAGACAGACATCATCTAGGGACCTGCGGGCAGAATGGACTGGCCTGCCTTGGAGAGGGCAGCTGGGGCTCTTTAGGACAGACCCTTCCTAGCCTCCATGGAAGTTTAAGCTGTAAATCTGGAGGAGTGTTGGGGACTTACCAAGTGCACACAGGTAACTGACTCTAAAGCGGCTGCTCCAGTAACTGGTATAAAGACCCCTTCACAGTGACCAGGGACTCTGTCTGACTCATGGGTGAGGCGATCTATAATTAGACTAGACTTTCAGTCAAGTTCTACCACAGTTTACCTAATTCTAACCAGTTTACCTAATTCTCTCCCAGTTTCATCACTTAAAATAGAGATGATAAATACCTCCCTGGCACGGCTGCTCCAGTAACTGGTATAAAGACCCCTTCACAGTGACCAGGGACTCTGTCTGACTCATGGGTGAGGCGATCTATAATTAGACTAGACTTTCAGTCAAGTTCTACCACAGTTTACCTAATTCTAACCAGTTTACCTAATTCTCTCCCAGTTTCATCACTTAAAATAGAGATGATAAATACCTCCCTGGCAGGGTGTAGGAAAAGAAAATGAGGAGGAGGAGCCAAGGCCAGACGCACCTGCCTGGCCCCTGAGATGGTCGGCTGTAGTGGTGTGCACCATTATGACTATCATAACACTTGATGCTCATAGTCATCTTCCAAGGTGGGCACCTTGGTAGTGTTACCACCCTGTTTTACAGACAACAGAATTCATCAACCAGAGTGGGGATTTGAACTCGGGTCTTCCCAGCCTCAGAGCCAATACTTTGAATGGCTGCTACAGCCTCTGCCCCTTCAGTCAGTGAGCATGAGGGCCCCTTCTGCTTGCTCATCACATCCTCACAGCTGGAACTTTGGTATGTTATTTCCCCAAAGTCTCTTGCTTTCTATCCAAGCACTTATTATCTCTGAGTAAGAGGAATTGGCTCACTGTGCTAATACCAAAGCCAGATCTGGTGGTCACAAGGATCAAAAGGGTCTGTCCTGTCTGAGGCGTGTCTGTAGACTGGACAATCCTATTCTGGAAACGTATTTTTAAACTGGCATGTGTGTACCTAGCCATGGGGTACAGAAGTACAATTAGATACATGCATACAGTACATAATGATCAGATCAGAGTTAGCATTTCCACATCCCCAAATACTACCCATCCTGCAGAGGACATAGTCAAATAAGTTCTTGAGTTATTCTGAAATGTGTGTTAACTTATAGACTAGTTACCTTGGTATGGTTAGAATGTCAGAGTTGGGCCGGGCTGTGGTGCAGTGGTACAGTGCTTGCTTCACATGCATGAGGCTCCAGGTTCATTCCCCAGTACTGCCCAAAGAATATTGGAACTGATTGTCCCCTAACTGTTTTGGCACCCATAGCCCATCCTTTCTTATCAATCCTCCATCTTCCCAGCCTTCTGTGATCACCAGAGATCAGCTTCTTTAGCCTCCACAAATGAATGAATCTGTATCTTGATTATTTCACTTAATGCAGCACCTTCTTGTTCTGTCTATATTGCTGCAAACATCAGGGTTTCACCTTTTTATGGCTGAATAGTATTCCACTGTATGTGGAATACTATATATAATATATATAATATATATGCTGCTTTTTTTAGCTGTTCATTCATTGATGGACATCTCAGTTGACTATTGTCTTGGCTATTGTGGTCAGTACTGCAATAAATGTGGAGTACGGTGATCTTGCATGCAATGGATCTGTTTTCAGTTTTTTAGGAACCTCCATGTTTGAGACAGGGTCTCCCTGTAGCCCCAGCTGTCCTGGATTCACTATGGAGACCAGGCTGGCCTTGAACTCACAGAGATTCGCCTACCTCTGCCTCCCGAGTGCTAGGACTAAAGGTGTGCGCCACTACACCCGGCTGAGAGTTCTGAGGACTTTTCAGTTCTTCCATGTTCCCAGAGCCTCAAGTTTCCATTCAACAACACCCTCTGCCTGTACCACACCACCTACCTCCTTTCTCCCTCTGTCAAGTTGTCATTCTCTGGTCAGACAGGGTTAAGCCACGCTGCTTTGTCCAGGCTCCATGGAGACTCAGACACAATACTCATAAGAGCAGCAATGGCCAACCTTTCAGCTAAACACACACCTAGGATGGAGTACCAAGACTGTGTCCACTGCCCAGCCATGAGGAAATGGAGTGTAGCCTGTCCCCTCACACCAGTGGAGATGTTTCCTGGATCTCAACTCTGCCTCCTCCATTAGAGACAAACAAAAGCTCTTACTTAGGCTGAGATGGCACTAATAGACCCCAGAATTGGGGGCTAGACAACATGCCCTTCACCTTGAGATGTCCTGTCTTTATGTGCTAACCATGACACAGCCCATCTTGACCATTAAACACTGGTTCCTCATCCCCACCCCCTGGAAAACCGCTTTCTACTATGTGTCTCCAGATGTGATTGTTCTGGCCACTCCACATACATGGGATCATACGATATGTGTCCTTTTGTAACCAGCCTATGTCACTGAGCATAAAGCCCTCAAGGCCCATCCATGTTGTGGCCTGTGCGCGAATCTCCTCATTGCTGTTGGATAGCATCCAGAGCATGGACAGACGGCATCTGTCCCATAGTCAGGGTGTGCCGCTTTGAACATGGGGCACAGGTCTCTTTGGAGTCCTTGTCTCCACTTGTTTTATATGAATATACACCCCAGAGTGAAACCCCTAGCCGTAGGGTACATGTCACCTTATCAAGGACATACAGAGGTTTTCTTTGACCTGCCTTTCCATTGCTTCCAGCCCAGAGCAGGCCTGGGCTTCTCCCCTCTCTCCAGGAAAGTGCTGGTGTTAAGATCCCTTCACAGTAACCAGACACACATTCACCTGAGATCTTTCCGGTCTCTGGATCTCCTCAGCTGACTCTGCACTGGGGCTTTCTTCCCTGCACCTTCCCTCAGCACCTCAATGCCTCATCTCACCAAATAAGCTTGGAGGTCCGGAAATTTCTCTCCTCTTTCAGAGCCCTGTAATTACTGTGGTTAGCTGCCTAATCCTGCCCTTGAGGGGTTCATCTTCTACCTGAAGAGACAGGCCAACTCTCCTAAGAAACTTCTCATATGCCTCAGAATAACCAATGTCTGCAGGCAGCAGATGAGTCTGGACCACAGTCCCGGCTCTGTCGGAGGGGTAACCTCTATTACCTCATGCCAGGGGGATCTACCCGCTCCCCATAATTCACCAAAGCCCCTGACCGGTGGCATCTCTCGCTCTTTCACTAGGAGTTGTGTCCTAATTATGGGATTACTGGAACAACGGACCACACCTCTGAATCCAGTCTGTGCTGTATCCCTAGGGGCACAAGCAGGCCACCCGGGGAAGATATACGGGAAGGAGGTCCATTCGCACTGAGCTTTAAACAGAGGACAGTATTCAACCCATACTGAGTCCCTGGGCTGGAGTCTAGGGCCAGTGTACCAATCTGCAAGTACTGCATCCTGACTTGGAGAGAAGCACTTGGGTACCAGATGCCACTCCCCTGCCCTCAGCCAGTATGGCTCCTATGCGTGTTGTCTGGTCTGGAGACATCTCTGTCCCCTTCCTGCAGAGCAAGAGGTAGAGGTTCGGGAAGCATTGGTGACTGGCCGAAAGCTGCCCAATAGCAGGAAAGGGGTTCTTGCAACAGGTCTGCTGCCTCTGGTCTCTGGGGAGCCATTGCTCTAATCCAGATGGGATCTGGGTGCCAGTGTTCCCAGGATGGCGGGTACTGAGCAGCTCCTGAACTGCTTTCAGTCAGTTTCCTCGTCTCTAAGACAGATGAAAACTCCTCTAGTCTGAAGTGGTAGGAGGAGATGGGAAACAGCACAGGCGAAGTTCAGGAGAGCCAGTGGGGGCATCTAGAGTCATCCAATTCAAAGAGACAGACAGTGGACTAGGGGCTGCCAGGGGCTGGTGGACATTGTTTTTTAACAGTTGCTAGTTTCAGTTGAGAAAGATGAAGTTCTGCAGTTGTATGGTGGTGATTATTATACAAAGACATACTTAACACTTACCTGCATTTCAAAATGACCAAGATGACATATTTTATGTTGTACAGATTTTACTTTTTATTTTGGTCTTTTTGAGACAGGATCTCCCTGTAGCCCCAGCTGTCCTGGAACTCACTATGTAGACCAGGCTGGCCTTGAACTCACAGAGATCTGCCTGCCTCTGCCTCCCAAGTGCTGGGACTATAGGCGTGCACCACCACGCCCGACAGATTTTACATTTTTTTAAAAATTTGGGGGGGCGGCAGAGAGATGGCTCAGCAGTTAAGAGCACTGACTGTTCTTGCAGAGGACCCGGGTTAGGCTTCTAGCACCCACATGGTAACTAACAACTGTCTGTAACTCCAGTTCCAGGAAACACAACACCCTCTTCTGACCTCCACAAGCATTGGTCAACACAGGTGCACTTACATACATTCAGGCAATACATTCATACACAAAAAACAAAAATGATAAATAATAAATAAAATAAAAATAATAAATAATAAATAAATTCTTAGGCTGGGCATGGTGGCACATGCTTTTAGTCCCAGCACTTGGGAGGCAGAGGTAGGCAGATCTCTGTGAGTTCAAGGCCAGCCTGTTCTACATAGTGAGTTCCAGGCCAGCTGGGGCTACAGGACCGTGTTTCAAAATAAGTTCTAGAGACATAGTCCTTCCCATTTTTTAAAGATTTATTTATTTTTAATTATGTGTATGCGTGTGTCTGTCTGTCCATATGTGCACACAAGCGCAGGTCCCCTAGAGGCCAGAAGAGCATGTTGGATCCCCTCGAGCTGTCGTTACAGGCAGTTGTGAGCTGTCCAACATGAGTGCTGGAAACCAAGCTCAGGTCCTCTACAAGAGCAGTGTGTGTTCTTAACCGCTACACCGTCCATCCCTCCAGAGTCTCTTCACACTCCTCTTTATTTATTGAGAGAGAGAGAGAGAGAGAGAGAGAGAGAGAGAGAGAGAGAGAGAGAGAGATCAAATGCTCACTGGTGAAGTCGCTAATTTTCTTTACTACAGTGGGCTGTTTTCCAAACCCAGTAAGGAAAGTGAGCCTATTTGCATAGCCACAGGGAGGGTCCTTCTGGACTCTTACATGGCTCCTTTGTCTCTAAGCACCTGGTAGACCACAGAGCTGAGCCTGACTCCACTGCAAGTGTATACAGAGCAAACTGTGAGATGGAATTGAGTCTCCAGTCAAGTGGGAACAGCTGGTGACCTGTCTTAGTGACAAACCCTTTTTATGGAAACTGCTGCTTACCAAGTCTAGTGAGATCCCAGGTGCACTCCCTCTCTGCCAAGTCACAGTTACAACGTTGAGGGATATTTTGAACCCCTCTGAGCTCCCTCCCTGCAGGTTCCTGAAGGAGGCTGTGAGGTGCCAAGGGCTTCAAAGTGTGGATGGATTTTGGAAACTACCAATGGGAGTTCTTAGCACATCCCTTTCTTAACAGGAAACAGAGGTGCCTAAAACCTCAGAAACCCTCTACAATGCCCCAGGCTCTGCTCTACCTGAGAGGCAGAGCTGAGTTGTCAGCCTCGTGGGTCCCGCTGTCTGGACTCTCCCCCAGCTTTACCACTGCTTTGACAGTTGATCTCAGCCTCTTCATCTGTGGCTGTGGGCGTAGTACGAACTCCACAGAGTATAGTGAGGACTAAATGTGGAATGTTAGCACTGTGCCTAGTTCATAATAAAACACGGTAAATATCAGCCCATGTGTAATGTTTGACTCCTGGGAACCTTTATTAAGAAATATTTCAGGGGGCTGGAGAGATGACTCAGCGGTTAAGAACACTGGTTGTTATTGCAGAAGACCCGGGTTTGAATCCCAGCGTCCACATGGCAGCTAACAACTGTCCGTTACTCCAGTTCCAGGGGATCCGACGACCTCTTCTGTCCTCTGCAGGCATTGCACGACACGGGTGCACTTACCTACATGCAGGCAATACACGCATACACATAAAAAATAAAAAATAATAAATAAAAAGAAATGTTTCAGAAATTCTGAGATGCTTAAAGAATAAGGTAACAGGCTGCTAAGTGGGGCAGAGTCCCTCTCCTTTCAGGATGTGGCCACGGACAGGCTCCCATGCCCCGTGTACGGCCCCACATCCACGTGCATGTGGGCAGCACTAATTGGATTTGGGGTTATTTATACCAACAGTAAGGATGACATGAAGTTGGAAGGGAGACATGGTAGGGTCACAGGGGGAGTTGGAGGGAGATAGTGCTGGATGGCTGTGATCAAAACTTGCTATATAAATGCATAAATTTTTCAAAGGATAAATAAAACATTTTTTACAATATATTTTTTTAAAAAGATAGCAGCATGCCAGCCCTTAGCCATGATCTTGTGATAGAAAGCCCTGAATGCCCCTTACATCAAGTCCCTTCTTTCCACCCAGAAACCATGCTGCTGGATCTAGTATTTGCCACTCCAGTCCAGTTTTTTTAATTTTATTTATAGTTTTATTTTAAGTTTATGAGTGTATTGCCTGCATGAATTAAGTGCACACCTGTGTTGTGCAGTGCCCGCAGAGGTCAGAAGAGGGCATTAGATTCCTCTGGAACTGGAGTTAGGGACAATCCTTAGCCACCATGTGGGTGCAGAAATAAAACTCTGGTCCTCTCCAAGAGCAGTCAGTGCTCTCAACCGCTGAGCCATCTCTCCAGCCTCTCTGGTCCGTTTTTTTACACGCTCATTTCACCTGAACACTAAAAAATGGGAGTGGACTGAAAGTAACTTTAGGCTGGGACTATCGTAAAGAAGGATTTAGACAGAGCAACTAGCTTGGCACAAAGCTTCACTGACACCTTCCTTTACCACCCAGGGTCTTCTCACCTCGCTGAGCTAGCATGTGTTCCTGATGCTAGGCGGACCTGTCAGTGAGCCAGGACATCAGTCAGGACTCCTATTAACGAGTCTGCTCAGCAGGGACCACAGAGTAGCAGCCCCTGCCTGGCCTGCTGACTGATGATGTCTGGCCTTCCCTTCCAGGCAGAGATGCGGCTGCAGGACCAGCAGCTGGCCAGGCAGCTCATGCGCCTCCGTGGGGACATCAACAAGCTGAAGATCGAGCAGACCTGCCACCTGCACAGGAGGATGCTCAACGATGCCACCTATGACCTGGAAGAGCGGGATGAACTGGCTGACCTCTTCTGCGATTCCCCGCTGGCCTCCTCCTTCAGCCTCTCCACACCGCTTAAGCTCATCGGCGTCACCAAGATGAACATCAACTCCAGGAGGTTCTCTCTCTGCTGAGAAGCTCTGGGGGGGATGGAAAGCCAGAGCTAGGGGAGGGGGAGGAGGAGAAGGGGGAGAGCCAAGTTACCCCGGCAGGTCTCCTGAGTCAGGCTGGGGAATGGAGAGGCCCGGCACCTGGTGGGTGGTGTTCCAGGGCCTCCAGTTGTGCGTCCCCCAGTTCTTCATATTCAGTACCCAAAGATTCTGCAGAAGCTGCATGAAACTGGGGTCTCAGCAGGATCCCTGTGGCCTTCCCCTCTGTGGCCCACCTTCCTGTATCCTGGACTCACTGGTGCTATTGTTATTGTTATTAACAGAAAGTTCTCCAGTGGGGCTGGGAAGATTAGATTTGTAAGACACAGTCATCTTTCACATACGCCGTTACCGCCTTTTAAGTCCTGGCTCTAACTACCCCTAAGTAGGTGACTCAGCATCCTTGACAGGGATGTGCTAGGACAGGAAAATCAAAAAGAATAACAAGGTGGTGCATGAAGATGCAGGCTTCTTGCCAGCCACCAGCATCTCTGGGAAGGAAAACCAGCCAGCTCCTTTGAACTTCAACAAGGCCATGCTGATTGTTTCCAGTTTGTGTCGGGATCATGGCACATGCACTTAGTGCAGCTTTGGTGGAGCGAGACCAGATGGCCCATGGTGTCCCCTGACTCTAGTAACAACCACTGCAGTGACTTCACTGCCACCAACAACCCCGAGAGCACCTAGAGGGCTGCTGGTGACTGAACCAGACAACCACAATTCAATTTTCCTGTCGGGGTGTGACAGGCGCCCCCTCGTGGGATCTGATGGTGTCAGCCCCATCACTTTATCTTTGGTCACCAAAGACCCCAGGGAGCCCAGAAGCCCATCCTGAGCCTCCCCTGAGACTGTGCCTGACCTAAACAACAAATTTTAATTGACTAAAACTGTTACTAATATGTCGCTAGCTTGTTAATACCTGACTGATTCTTGTCCAAACTGCATCCCAGTTGAATAAGCCAAGCAGAGTTTGGGATTCAGCTTTGGGAGCTTTGCCCTAGCAGCTTGAAATCAGCCAGATGTGAGCTCAGGGTGCCAGGGAAGCTCCTGGTCTACCATATCTGACCACTGTGTCCCCAATACCACAAGCTTCTCAGGCTTTGGATGTATCTAATGGAGCCTGCTCATTAGCTGAGAAGTGAAGCTGGGGAAAACAATGGTTTCCTTCCATCTAGCCACCTGCTTAGTGGTTATGGGATTATTAAGATGTGAAATATTAATTGACTAAAACTGTTACTAATATGTCACTAGCTTGTTAATACCTGACTGATTCTCGTCCAAACTGCATCCCAGTTGAATAAGCCAAGCAGAGTTTGGGATTCAGCTTTGGGAGCTTTGCCCTAGCAGCTTGAAATCAGCCAGATGTGAGCTCAGGGTGCCAGGGAAGCTCCTGGTCTACCATATCTGACCACTGTGTCCCCAACACCACAAGTTTCTCAGGCTTTGGATGTATCTAATGGAGCCTGCTCATTAGTTGAGAAGTGAAGCTGGGGAAAACAATGGTTTCCTTCCATCTAGCCACCTGCTTAGTGGTTATGGGATTATTAAGATGTGAAATCATGAATCAGGCCTAGACAAATCTCTTGTCAATGAACTTAAACCCCAGAAATGATCCTGATGTGCTGCCAAACCCACACATTGCCAACCTCTCTCCCTCCCTTCAG
>NW_008333388.1:609110-611049 GCF_000622305.1 Nannospalax galili
TGGATGGATGGATGTGTGGATGGATGGATGGATGTGTGGATGGATGGATGGATGGGTGGATGTATGTATGTATGGATGTATGTATGTATGTATGTGTGGATGGATGGATGGATGGATGTGTAGATGGATGGATGGACATGTGGATGGATGGATGGACATGCGGATGGATGATGGATGTGTGGATGGATGGATAGATGTGTGGATGGATGGATGTGTGGATGGATGGATGGGTGGATGGATGGATGGGTGGATGAGTGGATGGGTGGGTAGGGTAGATGGATGAATGGATAGGTAGATTACTGGGTGGATGACTTGAACAGATGAAGATGTGGAAAAGAGGAAAAGATTCTGCAGCACCATGCTTCCCCCTTCTTCCAAGGAGGGTCACTTGGAGGTGGTTACCATGGAGCTCTACCCCATCTGCACACTTGTTAGTGTGCCTCATGCAGCCATCATGCCTACATTTGACCAAAGCCAGAACGGAGATAATCCATTCTCTCTTGTAGTGACTGCTCCATGGTGATATTGCTAGGTGTCGTTATTCCTGTGCTCTGAGGAAAGCTGGTGCCTTAAAGTGTTTCAGCCACTTACTCTTTTTAAAAAATCTATATTTTAAGTGTATAAGTGTTCTTGCCTGCATGTATGTAAGTGCACCCATGTGTGCAATGCCAGAAGAGGGCATCAGATCCCTTGGAATTGGAGTTATGTTAGCTTCCACGTGGGTGCTGGAAACTGAGCCTGGGTCCTCTGGTAGAGCAGTCAGTGCCCTTAACCACTAAGCCATCTCTCTAGCCATACAACCACGTACTCTTAACTCTGATGTCAGTGCACAAGCCAACTATGGTGATGCCCTGCAAACACACATCTTGGGGAAGTAGATTCTGGCTGTGCAAGTCCATAGCAGGTCTGGGGATTTGCTTTTTAACATGCCCCAGCGGACAATGCAGGTAGCCTAGGGACATGCTGGGAAACTTCCCACAGAGAAAGGAGGCCAGGGCAGGCAGGGTCTTGAAATGGTCCTGTCTTTATGACCTCAGAGAAGTTCCTAGGTCAAGGTGGGTCAAGGTTCCCATTTTGTGGAACACCCAATGAAAATCATCTCAGTTATTTAGTGGCCCAGGGGACTGAGAAGTGTGACCAGGGTGCTCTCAAGAGCACACACCTGTGGGAATGAGGGAGCGTGGGAAGTGTGGGACAGTACTCAGAATCTATTACCAAAGCCCGGCTTGGTAGCACATGCCTTTAATCCCAGCACTTGCAGGACAGAGGCAAGCAATGTCTGTGCCTACTGCCTGCTGGAGGGAGCCCTGGTCCTGGCTTGGCATTTCTGCTCAGGTTTCTCTGGGGCCTCATCACCTTTGGCAAGTGCCCCTTCCTGAGTGCCTCGTCTGGTAGGAAGAAGTGACCAGCGGGGTACTGTCTCACAGGTGACTTAGGAGACTTGCTGCCATCTCTGATGGAGGAAACACTCACCTCGCAGTGAGTTAGGACAACCATCTCCAGGGCCCTCAGGCCCTATTGAGGTTTTCCTTCCTCCGCAGGTTTCCTCCAGGACCTCCATGTGGGCTGTGTTCTGTGGCTGTTTGCTTTGCTCCTGAGAAAAAAGTATTTGAAACAACCATGTCCACATCCTTCCATCCCAGCAGCTCCCATCAGATAGAGCCTGGAGACTGGGCCCTTCTGCACTGGCCCAGTGACCTCGCTGTGTGTCAACAGTCTCCTTATGACTGCAGCAACTCAGCTTCTTTCCTAAGCTGACAGGAGCACAGACCACAGGGTTCTCAGAAAGTATGCTGGATGCTTTAGTGTCTACTTGACACACCTGGGTTGAGGGAGTCTCAATCCTGGAATTGCCTCTATCGGACTGGCCTGTGGCCATGTCTGAGGGGCATCTTCTTGATGAGTGATGTGGGAGGGCCCAGCCCACTGTGGGTGGTGC
>NW_008333388.1:612273-618211 GCF_000622305.1 Nannospalax galili
TATTTTTTATTATATTATGTGTGTGAGTGTTTTGCCTACATGTATGTAAGTACACCTATGCAAGTATGTAAATGTACCTAGGCATGTGTGTAAGAGAACCCATGCTTGCAACGCCCTTTAGCATTGATCTCCCAGGACTGGCGTCAAGGACAGTTGTTAGCCACCTTGAGGATCCTGAGAATCAAACCCTGATTCTCTGCAAGAACAGTCAGTGCTCTTAACCACTGAGTCATCTCTCCAGCCCCAGTTTTTAAATTAAAAAAAAAAACTATTATGTGTATATAAGTGTTTGCTTGCATATGTGTAAGTGTACCTATGCACATGCCATGCCCACGGAAGCCAGAAGAGGGTCCCCAGAACTAGAGTTACAGACACTGTGAGCTGTCTTGTGGTGCTGGGAACTGAATTCAGGTCCTCTGTGAGAACAGCTAGTGCTCCCCAGGTCCTCTGTGAGAACAGCTAGTGCTCTTTCAGGTCCTCTGTGAGAACATTCAATGCTCCCCAGGTCCTCTGTGAGAACATTCAGTGCTCCCCAGGTCATCTGTGAGAACATCTAGTGCTCTTCAGGTCCTCTGTGAGAACGTCCAGTGCTCTTCAGGTCCTCTGTGAGAACGTCCAGTGCTCCCCAGGTCCTCCGTGAGAACGTCCAGTGCTCTTCAGGTCCTCCGTGAGAACGTCCAGTGCTCCCCAGGTCCTCCGTGAGAACGTCCAGTGCTCTTCAGGTCCTCTGTGAGAACGGCTAGTGCTCCCCAGGTCCTCTGTGAGAACGTCCAGTGCTCCCCAGGTCCTCCGTGAGAACGTCCAGTGCTCTTCAGGTCCTCTGTGAGAACGTCCAGGGCGCTTCAGGTCCTCTGTGAGAACGTCCAGTGCTCCTCAGGTCCTCTGTGAGAACGTCCAGTGCTCTTCAGGTCCTCTGTGAGAACGTCCAGTGCTCTTCAGGTCCTCCGTGAGAACGTCCAGTGCTCTTCAGGTCCTCTGTGAGAACATCAGTGCTCTTCAGGTCCTCTGTGAGAACATCAGTGCTCTTCAGGTCCTCTGTGAGAATGTCCAGTGCTCCCCAGGTCCTCCGTGAGAACGTCCAGTGCTCTTCAGGTCCTCTTTGAGAACATCTAGTGCTCTTCAGGTGCTCTGTGAGAACGTCCAGTGCTCTCCAGGTCCTCTGTGAGAACAGCTAGTGCTCTTCAGGTCCTCTGTGAGAATGTCCAGTGCTCCCCAGGTCCTCCGTGAGAACGTCCAGTGCTCTTCAGGTCCTCTGTGAGAACATCTAGTGCTCTTCAGGTGCTCTGTGAGAACGTCCAGTGCTCTCCAGGTCCTCTGTGAGAATGTCCAGTGCTCCCCAGGTCCTCTGTGAGAGCGGCTAGTGCTCTTGCCCACAGCTCCATCTCTCCAGCCCTGTTTTTGGAATGTGTGAGAACGGCTAGTGCTCTTGCCCACAGCTCCATCTCTCCAGCCCTGTTTTTGGAATGGAACTACCAAGCCCCAAGCACAATAACGCACATGCTTTCCCTCTGTGGTCCTCTTCCCCTGTCCTGCTCTTGGTCTTTCAACTATCCACCTGGAGGTGACTCATGTCACTTCTATCATTTATTTGGCCAATACAAATCCTAGGGCTCTCCAAACACCACGCGCATGAGCATCTGAAGAGTTACCGATGAGCCCTCAACCCCCAAGCAGACCCATACACCTCCATCAGCAGCCACAAGAACACCTCAGCCAGAGGACTTGACATGTGCAGGCAGCAAGACAGTGTGGGTGGGTGTGGGAAGAACAGAAGACAACTTCTGCTGGTGTTTTTCATTTCTTCCATGAGGTTTAAATGTGCATAACATCAGTACAGCAATACAGTGCTTAATACATAAGTCAGGGGAACAGACAAACCCTTTCACTAACCCCAACTCAAACAATTGTGCAGCCAGCACTGCGTGTAAAAACGTGGTACTGCATTGTGCCTGCTGTGGCCATCCGCTGTGCCAGATTGGTCGAAAGTCAACACGGCTTTCTCTTGGGAGGCAGTCCAGGCACATGCTACATGTGGCCACAGTGAGTGACTGCCCACAAGTCAGTCTCCTGGTGAAAGGCAAATTGTCACTGTCCTACTCAGAGCCTGGCTCCACAAGACAGCCCACAGGGCAGCCGATGCCAAAAGCTTGAGGAAACACAAAGTAGGGAATGAAGATGGGAAGGAAATGCTGGGGAAGGACAGAGGGTGGGGAAGGGGCAGAGAAACTGGGGACCTAGAAAATGCAAAAAAGGCAGAAGGAGCCTTCTGAAGATAGGGATTTGTCCCCAAATCTGAGACCGTGAACTAGGCTCGCCTTCCTTCCCTGCCACCTCCTCTTCCTCCCTTAAATACAACGTGAAGAACAGGGCCCAGAAATCACAGCCTCTGAGTTTGAGGCTCAAGAGGCAGGAATGGACAGGAGATCCAGTAGCTGCAGGGCAGGCAACTCCCAGCCCTAGGAGCTCCACCAGCCAGAGAAGCATCACCTGTTTCTGTGAGCCACACCCCAGCTTTACCCAGAGACGCTTGCACTCCCTACTCATCCCTTGGCAGGTTAGTTCCCTCCACCCTGCTCAGCAGGCCCAAAGGGACTCACAGTAGAGCTGGAGAGTCGACTCCGTGGTTAAGAGCACTGGCTGTTCTTGCAGAGGACTGGGGTTCGAATCCCAGCACTGGCATGGCGGCTAACAACCATCCATAACTTCAGTTCTGCGGAAACTCAATGCCTTCTTATGTTCTCCATAAGCATTGCATGACACAGGTACTCTTACATACATGCAGACAAGACACTCATACACAATAATAATGATGATGATGATAGTAATAATAATAATAATAATGAACCGTCAAAGGGACTCACAGTGCCACCTCCTATGCCCTGGCTCCCTCCTCTAATCCCAGCCACCCCGTGCGCTTCTCTCAGGAAAAAAGATGCTGAAGCCACTACCATAAAAACACAACAGGGCATCCAGGAGGCACAATTCTATTCTGTTTAAGCAAAAAAAAAGTCTCTATCGAATAGATGCCAGCCGCTTTTATTTCTGAAGACAGTGGGTCTCCCTGTAAGCTGCCCACTCGGGGCGGTGACGTAGATGAAAAGAAAAATACTGTAAAGCACTGTAGGAAGGCTCCCCGCTGGCCGGGACAGCCGGGCTCTGGGGCCCTGCTAGAGTTCTGGGACCCAGCACACAAACTGCTCGGAGAGCCCCCCAGAAACGTCCGGAAGAGTGGGCGTTCAGTCCCTGCGCAGATTCCAAGCTGTCGAAGCAAGCTGGGACACCAGCCGCCTTGCAGCACGTGACCTCAGATGACTAGGATTGCTAGATATAACAGAGCCACATCCCAGGAACTGTGATGGTTGACGGTGGACCACGGAAGGCACGACATCCTCCACTTCAAGGGCAAAGCAGAGACAGCTGGAGCAGCATCTGGATGAGTGAGTCTCAGTAAACAAGGGATTGGAGGAAAAGAGGCCAGATGAGTGGGCTTATATCATGTGAAGCCATGGCCTTAACTGATCCCAACTGGTTAGGTGGGATATGTCCATTACAGAGATGGATGTCCTTAGCACCAGTGGGCTGTATGTAGGAGACAATCTCCTGTTACACATACAGGCTGGAGAGTCGTTGCCATCAGCCTGTCACAGCCAGTCAGTACAGAGCTGGTGATGAGCCACAGACTCCTGGCTTCTCACCCCAGCTCTCCCTCTGGTTTCCCACCACCGTCTCTCCTAGCTCAAACCACAACAGAGAAATCCTTAAACAAACGTTTGGAGGACTGACCTCCCACCGGTACAGAAAGGAAAGCTTAAGGTGCCCCCTGCTGGACAAACAAGGAATCTCTTTATACGCGCAATTTTTGTCAGTTTGGCAAAGCCAAAATTCCTTGCTTCGCATTTGTGATGGTCAACATTTGCCATGTTTGCTGGAAAAGCCGAAGTTTGAATGCTGTTATCCACAGCTCAAGCATGAAAATCTCCAACTATCAGTCATAATTAGAAGTCTACAAATAGTATGTATGTTATATGTGTACAGGAGAATGCATGTGTGCATGCACGCACGAATGTGGGAACCAGAGGATGACAGCAGGATGTCTTCCTTTATCTTCTCCACCTTTTTTTTTTTCTTTTTTTGAGACCAGGTGTTATGTATGCCAAGCTGGCCTCCAACTCCCTGTGCACCTGAGCATGGTTTGAATTTCTTCTGATCCTCCTGCTTTACTTTGGGAGTTCTGGGATTACAGAGGTGTGCCACTACATCGGGGTTATGTAGCACTAGGGAGTGAACTCAGGGTCTACATGCTGGGCAAGCAGTCTGCCAACAGAGCTGCATCCTGGCCCTCCCCACCTTTTACCAGACAGGGTCTCTCACATTGATTCAGTTAGACGGGCCCAGCAAGGTGAGCTCCAGCCTGCCTCAGCCTCCTCAGCTGACACACACCACCACACCTGGATTTACAGAGGTACTGGGGATTCAAGTTCAGAGCCTTATGCTTGTGCGGCAGGGACTTTACCAAATGAGCCATCTCTCTAGCTTCCCACGAATACTTTTTAAATGTTTATTTACTTTGTGTATATACATAGACACATACCATGGCACATATATGGAGGTCAGAGGACAAATGTGAGAGTTGGGTTGCTCCTTCCATCATGTGGGTCATGGACATTGAAGTGCTTTTATCTGCTGAGCCATCTCGCTGACCCTACAAATACTCTTTAATGTTACAGAAACAGCAGACCTGGGTAGAAAAATGACCAGAAGCTAAAAACACAGCAAACAGTTGGTTTAATTCACACCATCTAAGCTTCATTTCACACTTGAACCAATACTATGAAGCCAGTCCCTTATAAAGACAGCAAATGGTGCCGGGGATCACAGGGCCCTGCTGACCACCTTGCCCCAAACAAGCCTAACCTTTGGGGCTGTGGTAGCTGTGAGCAGCATTTAGGAAACACAGGATCTCCAGGAGTGGTGGATGTCCTGCAGCTTTGGTCATGGATGTGAACAGGTAACTGTCAGCATCAGTGAGACCATTAATACACGGGAAGTGCTGTAAAGGAAAAGCTTGCCGGGACATGTCTCTTGGGTGCGTGCCCTGAAAGGATGCAAACCTTTTGGTCTGCTGTCAACCAACAGCCTCTCTCCAGCAACCCAACATGGCTGAAAGTTCTTACTCCACAAGCTCCTCTGAGACAGAAACACACAAATCCTAAGGGACTCTAAGATATAATATGAATTAAGTGACATGAACCACATTGTGGGGCCATCGGAATGAGGGGTATAGACATTAAGTGACATGAACCACATTGTGGGGCCATCGGAATGAGGGGTATAGACAGTCCTTCAACATTTGCCTCAAACTAATGAATAGGAAGATGGACTACCGTCTGCGTACCCCCAGGTTCCCAGACAACTTTCTGAGGAGTGACTGGCAGCTGGAGGAGGCTGGAGAATGCGGCGGTGATCATGTTTTCCATCTCACAGTCAAAATGTCTGACTATCTGGAGTGTGAATTGAGACTGCTCCAAACTGTGTTCAACATCCTGGACACATCCCATCCCATCCATGATGACAGCTGGGCAGTGAGTGGTACGTTTCCCGCGGTAATCCCTGCAATTTCAACAATCAGAACAGCATGAACAAAGATGAAAACTGAGTCCAAGTGGGATTGAACTACGATACAGAAGCCAGTCAAGCCACGACCTGCTCGAAACAAGTACAGGAGAAATTCTGTCTTGTTTTTTTTTGTTTTTTAACTTTTTTTTACATTTATTTGTGTGTGTATGTGTGTGTGTGTGTGTGTGTGTGTGTGTGTGTGAAGGAGAAAAAAGGAGAGGGGGAGAGAGTGAGGCAGAGAGAGAGAGAGGGAGAGGGAGAGAGAGGGAGAGAGAGGGAGAGAGAGGAAGAGAGGGAGAGAGAAGTGTGTGTAGGTATCATT
>NW_008333388.1:618929-625428 GCF_000622305.1 Nannospalax galili
AATAATAATAATGAGATGGTTCAATGGATAAGAGCACTGGCTGCTCTTTCAGAGGCCCTGGGTTCGATTCCCAGCATCCACATGGCAACTAGCTGTCTATAACTCCAGTTTCAGAGGAATCCGACACCCTCTTCTGACCTCCGTGGGCTTTGCGCGACACGGGTGCACTTACATACATGCAGGCAATACACTCATATACATAAACTGTGGAAGCCTGTTTACCTGAGGTGTTACCAGAACACATGTAAAGATAGAACTAACTCTACAAAGTTGTCCTCTGACCTCCACATATGTGCAGTAGCACACATATACCTCTTCCATATACATATCACATACACACAACAACAACAACAATAATAATAATGAGATGGTTCAATGGATAAGAGCACTGGCTGCTCTTTCAGAGGACCTGGGTTCGATTCCCAGCATCCACATGGCAACTAACTGTCTATAACGCCAGTTTCAGAGGAATCCGACACCCTCTTCTGACCTCCATGGGCTTTGTGCGACACGGGTGCACTTACATACATGCAGGCAATACACTCATATACATAAAAACAATGTCTTGGGGTTGATGATATAGTGCAGTGGTTGAACATTGCCTAGCACACAAGGCTGTGGTTCCTTCCCCAGCACTTCAAATGTTTAAAAAAAAAAAGTCTTGACCTTCGACTATGAGCTGTTTTAACCTAAGAAGATCAGTAATTCAGTAACTATGGATCTGTGAGTTTTAGGCTAGGATCTGGTAACACTGGGGTACATCAACCCTTGGAATCTAAAAGGCATGGTTCCATGACCCCATAGATACCAAAGTCTACAAGTTTGCAGTTTGTAAAATTGGGTGGTGTTTGCACAGAACCTGTGCATGTTCCAGTTTGTACTTTAAATCATCTCTAGATGACCTATAAAACCTGATGTGCATATGGTAGGGAAGCAGGAGTCCTACTGCGTTCCTTAGGAATAAATAATGAGGCCAGAAGTCTGCCCAGCAGGGAAGCAATGTTTTCCCCAGAATATTTTCTATCTGCAGGTGGTTGGACACACAGATGCAAAACTTGCAGATGTAAAAGCCTACCTGCCATTTGTAGGGCAAAGAATTGCTTTCCAGTGAATATATACTAATAAAAAATAAATGTAAAGTTTTTTCAAAAGAAAAAAACGGTCTCTGTCAACCTGAAAATTGTGTGAGTTTGCATTTATTGTTTACTCAAGTGGTTTCTTTCTAATTTTTCTTTTCTTCATTTTTAAAATCTTTGTATGTGTGTGCATGTAAATATATATGAGGGCGGGTACACATGTGCCATGGTACATGTGTGGAGGTCAGAGGACAACCTCAGGTGTCAGTCTTCACCTTTTGTCTTATTTACACCAGGCTAGCTGGCCTGGGAGATTCCAGGACTCTCCTGTCTCTACCTCCCATCTCACCACAGGAGTGCTGGGATTACAGATGTGCAGTACCTGGCTTTACCTGGATTCTGGGGATCTTAATTCGGGCCCTCACACTTGCACAGCAAGTGCTCTCCCACTGAGCCGCCTTCTTAGCCCCCCTAATTTTTCAAAGCACTTCCGACTCGTGCAGTCACGTCCCTGTCTGGATGAAAACCGAGAAGCCCTTCAGTCTTCCTATCCTTTGGTCCATCTCAGAATCCCCCGTGTTTCCGTTTCCCCTGCACTGGCTCCAGCAGCCTCAAAGCTTGGCTTTGGCATTCCCCTGCACAGGTGAGGTTGGCTTCCTCTGCAGGTGGGATGGCTCACTGTAGCCCAGGCCACCAGCTTGCCTCTTCCTTCCTCCCCTCTCTGCCCATCTCTCCCAGGATTCAGAAACACAAAGATTACAATCACAAAAGGCTGTCTCCTTATGAAATGAATTTTCTAATGACAGGTTTTCCTTTGTTAAATGGATCTCAATTCATCTGATCCTTTTGTTTAGAGAAGACCTCTTGGAGTCATTCTCCAGTCTCCAGACAGCTCCTTCCTTACACACAGCCAGGACGCCTGTACCTTAGTTACCCCTGGCAACATACCTGGATGGAACTCACCCATCAAGCAAAACCCACATAGTAGGAGGTTATCAGAGTTGTAGTCCAACAATACAAAATACCCTTTAAGTAGCAATAGCTTTCTTGAGCATATGAAGAATTTCCTGCCGCATTTATTACCATTAACCCACACCTCCTCTGTCCCCTAATGTTTTCCTACAACACATCACTCTGTCAATAGGTGTAACATAAAAATGGACCACTGTCTCTGGACCCTCTGGCCTTTGTTTCTGAATGCTCTTGTGCTATGTAAACCTTTAATAAATCTGTTGAGCTTTTCTCTTGTTAGACTTCCATTTGTTACAAGGGTGTCAGCATAAACTTGGCACTGGATGAGGAAGAGACTTTTTTCTCTCCCACTGGCCCACTCTGACCAGCTCAGAGTGTTGGAAGCTCCCAAAGGTCTGAAGCTCACAAATGTTAAAAGGTGGGATCGAGAATAGACCTTAGGGGGCTGGAGAGATGGCTCAGCAGTTAAGAGGACTGTCTATTCTTGCAGAGGACCCGGTTCGATTCCCAGCACCCACATGGTGACTAACAATCGTCCATAACTCCAGTTCCAGGGGATCTGACATTCTTTTCTGACCTCTGTGGGCACTGTATGACATGTATGTGCACTTACATAGATGCAGGCAATACACTCAAACACACAAAAATAATAGCATACTTTAAAGAGAATAGACTTTAGGATGAGGAATCCCTCTCCCTCTCCATCCTCTTCCCTGCTCCCTGCTCAGTCCCTCTGAGAACAGCATCTCCTCCCACATCAGAAAGACACCCAGACTCACATCCTTCCAGCTTAGCACATCCAGCAAGCAGACAATTTCTTTTCTCCATTGTCCACTTGCCAGCTCTAAGGAGGACATCTATGTCAGACTGCAAGGGCAACTGCTCAGCAAATACCAGAGACTGAGAAGCTGGGCCACAGAAGCTAACTTCCTCCAAGTTCTGGGGGCTGGAAGTCCAAGGTCAAGGTGCAGCAGGCTGGTTCCTTCTGAGGCCTCTCGGCTTGAAGATGCCTGTCCCCATCCTATAGCCTCATAACATCTTCCCTCTCTGTATTCAGACTTTCTCTTCTTATAAGGAGGCTCACCACATAGAGCCCACCTTGATGACCTTACTTCAACCTGACTGACACCTCTACCAGAACTCTGCCTCCAGTTAAGGTCACGCGGAGTACTGGGAGCTCAACAAACCACATAACAAACCATGTTTGCCTTTCCTTTGGTCACACTGGACACCACTGTTCCCAAGGGGTTGGGGCAGAAGGAGCAGTCACGTGGATCGTGTAGCAGAGGATAAAGTTCTATGAACTCAGTCCTTCCTCTACATGAAAAGAGGAACTTCCCCCAAAGAAAGGATGCTGTGAAGATAAAACATGGCCCAGTGGAGCCAACTTCCCTCTATGCTGAGTTAAGGAAAGTTTATGGTGTGGTATTTGTGGTACACTATCATATGAAAGGCGAGAATCCCCAGGCTTTTGTTGAGTCCCTGGTGCACAAACCTAGAGCTGCTTCAACCCACATAGCTGTGTGAGCAGACGGAAAGAACGCTATTCTGAGGTGGGGACTGCATCACAAGTTTTAAATGGTTTGTTGGTTTATGTTTCTTTGTGCGGATGGGTGTGCGCACGCACGTGTGTGTGTGTGTGTGTGTGTGTGTGTGTGTGTGTTACTATGTAGCCCAGACTAGCCCCTTGCTATGTGGATGGGTGTGCGCACGCACGTGTGTGTGTGTGTGTGTGTTACTATGTAGCCCAGACTAGCCCCTTGCTATGAAGCCCAGGCTAGCCTAGAAGCAGCTGTATGACCCGTGGCTGCCTCCCCCCTCTGTCTCTTGAATGAGGGATTTCAGGCACGCACCATCACAACACAGTTGCAAATGTTCTCTTTCCACTCCTTCGTAAAATTGTGCTTTACACCCCAAGCTTGTGAGCTACTATTAGTTTGAACACAAGTAATAGGTATTGCTCCAAGAGTGCTCTGGCCTGTGGGGAAGAGGCATGACTGGAAGCCCAGGCCTGAACTAAACAAGCCTGGGAAGGTCCCTCCTCTCTGGAGCCCATATTTTTCACGTCTGAGTCTTTTAGTAGTACGAAAAAGCTTCTAAATTCTTGTTAACTAAACAAAGGAAGGCATATATAATAGAATAGGAAGCAGGGTCCTAAAGAGAGACCCTCAGGAGCTGGAGAGATGGCTGAGCAGGGAAAGGTGCTTGGCACACAAGCCTGGAGACTTGTGTTCTGTCACTGGAGCCTGCATTCTGACCTCCACATGTGTGCCATCACACGCACACAATAACAATTTTAATGCATAGATGGGAAGTTCGTGTCCTATGTATTTTACCACAATAAAAAAAAATGGGTAAAAACAAGGTGGAGAAGAATGTTACAGTTACTTTTGTGTTAAAAAAAAAAAAGAAGAGAGGGAATATGAATCTAATGTTTGGGTAGCTTGGGTTACTTAAAAACATGCATTTTTAAAGTTCTGGAAAGGTGTATAAAAAACTAAGACTGAAGTTTATCTTGGGAGGTGTGAGAACTGAGCAGATGGGAGACCAGGGCGGGCATGACATCTGTCACAGCAGACGTTTGTCACGGTACCATGGCACTTTGACTCTATGTAAACAGCTCCCAGAAACGCCCAGCTGCTTATGGAAAGTAGAAGCACCACATTCAAAGGTTGCATAATGGTCACATGAGCCCCTCCTTCTGACGGGGTTTACCTTGACCTGTCACTGGCCAGTGACTTCTTTTCGGTTTTATGGTACTCAATACCCAGCACAAACCATCAGATCAAACTAACCAAGCATTTCTCTGAGCTGGCTCACAGGGATCTTCCCTCTGGCATGATTCTCTCTTGTTCCTGGATTTCACCCTACTTGAGACATTACCTCCTGGGTGACCTGTCTGCCACACTCCTTATCTAACAGGAAGAGTCAAGGCCACCATCTCCCAAGCCTCTCCCTGACAGAAGTGTGAGCAGTTGTGGGGAGACAGATTTCACTGCAAACCCACTGCCTATGCCCCTCTCCGCTCCTTCCCTACTTGGGAGAATCAACCCAAGCCTTGAGTCCATTTCTGACCCCACCCCACAGCCAACCTTAGGACTGTCCTGCACAGACAGTGCCTTCCCTCAGACACTGAGGTTTCCTTGCTTGCTGGCTTGCGTTTGTTTTCTATTAGTATTAATGTATTAGTGATAGTTGACTGATTGATTTTGTTCTTTGACAACTTCATACATACTCTGATCATTCACCTTTAATCTTCTTCCCACACCTATCCACCCCTCTCATCCATACCAGTTCATTTCCCAGATTCATGACTTTTGGGTTGGTTTTGCTGACCCCTCCAGTTTAACCAGAGCTGTCTGTGCGTATTGGACTGGGACTATCCACTGGCTCTTGATGGGGTCACCCATGGGTACACAACTAAAGGCATTGACTCCCCCCTCCCTGAATCTACCAATACAGATCATTTTGCTCAAGAACACCATGGATTTTGACCATATTCAGTCCCTATCACCTTCCCCATCCTTCCTACCCCCCACTCCCGTTCCTTCCCTTTTCTTCCCAAATAGTCCCCCTTCTGTTTTCATGCTATGTGTGTATGTTGTATACAGATAGACAGGTGATAGACAGATGACAGACAGATAACAGATGAATGGATCAATGATAATCATGCAGATGATAGGTAGGTAGATAGATGGACAGATCAATGATAATTGTGTGGAAGATAGATAAATGATAGATGATTGTTAGATGATGGAGACATAGATAGATGATAGAGAGACAGATAGAGAGATAGGGTGATAGATGATAGAAGACAGTTCAATGGGTAATAGACAGACAGACACACTGGCTTGAGTCCTTGCTCTGCTTACTAGCTAGATGGCCCAGAGGAGCTACCTAATCTGCCTCCCTCTCAATGTGCTCATACGGAAAATAAGAATACCCACCTCACCCGCTGGGTGCGGATGACGGTGATCTGGCTCAGCTCCTGCAGGAACGTTGGCCTGCACCCGCTGCAGGTGCTAGGCTACCAGCACTTTAGATTTTCTTCACAATCACAGCTGTCCTTCCCCCTCAGCAGGTGATAATTTCCAGGATGCCCATGGATACCAAAGTCTGTAGATACCCGTGTCCTTTATACAAAACATTGTCATGCTCCTATATAACCGACATTGTTTAAATCATGTCTAGGTGAATTAGAATACCCAATACAGTATTAACAGCTGTTATACTGTGTTGTTTTGGGACTAGTGTTCGGTGCAGACGCAAGGTTTTCACTCCCAAGTGTTTCTGATCGGCAGTTGGTAGAACCCAATGATGTAGGACATAAATACAGGGTCTGCCTGTAGGCTGCACATCCTTATCCTTCATGTGTTACACTGCACATTTTTGTTTTGTGAACTTTCTATATGCTGAGTGTCTTACACAGCTTCAAAATACTAAAAAAAAAA
>NW_008333388.1:626021-630484 GCF_000622305.1 Nannospalax galili
CTGGGGTGGAGTGAAGGAGTCAGAGTCCGAAACCAGATCTGAGTGGTTCCATCAACCACACCTTGCCACAACTGTCACTAACAGACAACAAGAAACTGAAGAAGCCGAGAAGATTGCAACTTGGGACATATTGTCATGGGAGCATGACATAAGGAAAAGGGACAGGGTAAATGGAGACTCCTAAAGGCAAAATGAGGAAGGTTGCATGATAATTCCTAACAACAACCCTTGGCCACGAGTGTCAGGAATAAATCTAGAACCCATCAGAAACTGGACTGTTACTGGTCACACATCCTTGCAGGAGGTTTCTCTGTGTAAGGCTGCAGTGGCCTCTGGGTAAGACTGTGGTTCTCAAAATCTTTGGGAACAGCTCTTATAAAACATTCGTGCCTAAGATCTATGTCATGACTCTTCTGGTTTTAATTTTTGGTCAGTGTTTCACAAGTCACTCCATTTTAATGCCGAGAGCTCACAGAGTTGGTAGAACAGTAAAAGAACAGTAGTTCTCAAACGTTCCCAGTCCCACAAATTGCCCATGGCATTTATGAATTCTGATGCGGGTGTCTGAGGTGGAGCCCGAGGGTCTGCTTCTCTATCAAGTTCCAGAGGATGGTGCTGCGGTAGCTAATGTCACAGCTGCAGTCTGTGCATTGCTGTGGGAATAGCAGACAGGAAAGGGCAGTGAGTTACTGTGCTGATCGCTGGGGGGCGCTGTAGTAACACAGACACAGGGAGTGAGAAAAGCAGCTCACATCACGGTGGCCAGGAAGGAACGGAAGCCAACGGGACCAACGTCCTAATATCCCCTTCAAGGACACACCCCGGTGACCTAACTTCCTTCCGTAAACCCCACCTATTGAATGATGTCAAGCCTCACCACACACAGGCCCAGGAGCTGTGTGGCCAGTGACTGGACTGAAAACCCTGAAGCCCTGAGCAAAAGTATATCCTTCCTCCCTAGTTTCCTTGGGTACTTTTTTCACCATGACTGACACAGAGCACAAGCCTGTGTGCCTTTGCCCCTAAGAAGTAAACAAGAATCTCTCTCTCTCCTCTCTCTCTCTCTCTGTTTCTCCCTCCTCCTTCTGCTTTCCCTTTTTCTCTCTTTTTTAGAAGTAATTTCTTCCTTTGCAATTCCATGCATGTATACAATGTATTCTGATCTCTTCACCACCTTAGCCTCCCGCCCATCCCCACCCACCTGTGCTCCCTTTGTCCCATCAAGGCTCCATCCTACTCTCCTGTCTCTGTTTTAGTTTTGCTTTTGCTCTGTGACCCACTGGGTTCCACTTTTCTTGGCCCAAACTATTGGTCATGCCAGCTCCTCCTGTTCCCTGCTTGAGGTCCAGAAGAACGTCTTCTGCATACAGTGCCATGAGATGCTCTCAACTACATCACATCGGCCAGGTGTTTCTGCACCCCAGATTCTGGCAACCTCGCACCCCATGAATGTCTAAGCCAGCCCCACATGGACCAGAGCATGGGACCACCAGGAAAGATAGATATCTTCCTTTTTCTGTTCACAAGCAAATGTGTAAGCATATTGTCAACCTGAGCACACTGGTCAGAGTTCAGGTTATTTTCCCATGATAGGTGACGACCTGCTAGTCCTCTCTTCTGGAACCCTGATGTTGGGATCCAGCTCAGGGAGCTGAGTTGTTGGGACTCGGGTTTGCTTTGCTAAGCCGGGGACCAACTGGCTTTGGGGCAGAGAGACTTGATCAGAGACAGAGTCTTGGACCCTGGGACTTGTGTCTTTTCAACAAGCCATTTATTTCAAAATTCAGATGGTTTTTATACATCCCAAGGAACTGGCAGTCACGTGGGATATGGCAGTCACATATAGAGATTTAGAACACAAAGAAACAGGACATATGGTCTGTTAGTTGGTTCCAGAAGGATGCTTAAACTTTTACTCAAAGTTATCAATGCCCACCTGGTAATTTATTGGCCACAATGTTTTCTTTCTTAGAGTTAAGAGCATGGTAACTTTAGCTTTTAGCTCAGGAATAAACCTTTAACCTGGCCTATTCTCTTAGGCTGGGACAAAGAGATGAGCTAAGGGTTGTTGACCAAGACACTTTCCCACAGGGCAGGCCGCTGTTTCCTGCCAGTCTCACAGTGTTCTGCAAGATGGGGGTTATCAGAGCCACTGTTTTCAGCGCCCCTCCCTTTAGCAGAGAATGCAGCCTGGACTTAAAGGCTTTAGGCTCACCTCACCCTAGGGCCTGGCATCCTGAGTCACCTCCATTGCCTGTCCTTACCCAGTCTGAACTGATGTCAACTACTCCAACCTGACTATTGGGTCTTATTTCCCAAGAGGCCAGAGAGGCCTCCCCTTCTGCATCTTATGCAATTTGTGTCACAAATGAGAACCCGGTTCCCCTTTAGGTCTCTTTGCTTTGTGGGCATAATTTTACCATAAATCTCTCCTGTGGCAACTCGCCATCCAGCATTCCAGAGGGTTGCCTCAGCCTCACACCCCAGCCCAGGCCCTTTTCATCTTATCTGGGTGGAGATCTTGCTTCTGCCTTCTAGTGTTGTGTGGCAGGAATCCCACAACTGTATTACAACACTTCCTGGTCAGGCCTGGTGGAGCGCACCTTTAATTCCAGCATTTGGGTGGGAGGCAGAGGCAAGTGGATCTCTGTGAGTTCAAAGTCAGCTTGGTCTACATAGCAAGTTCCAGGCCTGTCAGGTCACTGTGGTTGTCACACCTGCTCTGATTTGGATATTAGATGTTCCTTCAAAGGTTAAGGTATGGAAGGTGTGATCGCTACCTGTGATGCCACTGGGAATTAGGGGAACCTTTAGGAGGTAGAGCTCATGGAAGCAAATCACCAGGGGCCTATCCTTGCAGGGGACATTAGGATCCTGGCCCTTCCTCCCTCTCCCATTGCTTCCTGGTCATCATGATGTAAGCAGCTTTCCTTTACTGATCACTCCCTGTGCCTGACATACTACAATCCCCAAAGCAATGGATCCAACCAGCCAGCCATAGACCAGAGTCTCTGAAACCACAAGCCAAGCAAACCATCCCTTCCTTTAAATCAATGATCTCAGGTATTTTTGTCACAGTGATGATGGCTAGCTGATATCACCACATAGTATCTGAGTCTGTAAGTGCTCTGTTCACCTGTCTTTTATCACCTCTGCAGAAGGGCCCCATCATGGCCAGGTATGGTCTTCCAAAGCTCCATCCCACCCCAGAGCTGACTCTGCATTCCTGCACAATGGTTTCTGAAAGCACAGGGACCCTGCCAGGATCTCTACCAGTGAAAGGCAATTTCCAAGGGATCAAGAGTTAACAGTGGTTCTTGACAGAAATCTCAGAAAGCCTGAGGCAGGGGGAATCCTCAACCCACTCTGGGGCATAGAGGAGCAAAAAGACAGCAATCAACCAGATCTGTCAAGGCAAAAGCTGAACACAGGCTGCAGAGATGCCTCAGCAGTTAAGAACACCTACTGTTCTTACAGAAGACCTGGGTTCAAATCCCAGCACCCATATGGCAGCTAACAACTGTCCGTAACTCCAGTTCCAGGGGATCCGACAGCCTCTACTGTCCTCCGCAGGCATTGCACGGCACAGGTGCACTTACCTACATGCAGGCAATACACTCATACACATAAAATAACAAAAACAAAAACAAAAGCTGAACACTTTCTCACCAGGTAACAACATGGCATTCAACTCACCTCCCTTGCAGGAAAGGCTGCCAGCTTCACAGATGTGTGGCCCTATTGATTCTGGCAAGAGGGGAGGATGCTATCAGCTCCCAAGACCTGAGCTCACAAGGTCAAGGCCTTTCAGAGCAGCTGGTAAGGTAGCGGAGTGGAAACTGTTCCAGCACAAGCACAGGAGGGGCCCTGGTTTCCTCTGGCTCCGGCCCTGCTGGGCTCTACATGACTTTCCCGCCAGACCTGTTTCCTGGGCAGAGGATGAAGGTGGCAAGCCCGTGACTGGCTATGCTAGATCTCTCTCACCGTGGCTCATTTTGTAGGTCTGAAAAGGGCCCTTTGAGAACCCAATACAGCCAGCACTCTTTCTCTTGAACAATGTGGGGTGCAGTGGTCAGGCTGTGGATCCCTCAGAGACTTTATTGGTCCCCACACAGGGTCAAAAGGATGGGAAAGCCACCCGGAAGGTGAGGTAGACAAAAGGCCTCTGTGTCCTGGAGAAAGGGGAGCAGGAATCAGGAGTGGGCACTGAAGTTAAACAGTGAGCTTCGGGGTCTGGGAGATGGCTCTTTGGATACAGTCCTCACTATGCGAGCATGGGGACTCAAGCCTTAGCACCCATGTAAAAAGCCAAGCATGGAGCCCAGCACTGGAGAAGTGGACGCTGGCAGATCCCAGGAGTCTGCTGGCTGATCAGTCAGCTAGACAGCCCAGTCTAGAGAAGAGGTGAATGGCACCCTGAAGCCAGCACTTGAAATGGATGTCTGACCTCCTTGCCCACATGT
>NW_008333388.1:630869-645872 GCF_000622305.1 Nannospalax galili
TAGCCCCAGCTGGCCTGGAACTCACTATGTAGACCAGGCTGGCCTTGAACTCACAAAGATCCACCTGCCTCTGCCTCCTGAATGCTGGGATTAAAAGCGTGCGCCACCACACCCAGGCAGATTCATTCAGTTTTAACAAAGGTGCCTCTCCCCTATGGGATAATGGCAGTGGGGGAGGCTGTACGTGTGTAAGGGTCCAGATGCTGTGAACCAAAAACTGCTTTTAAAATAGTCTGTGTAGGACTGGCAAGATGGGTCAGCAGGTAAAGGCGCTTGCCTCACAAGCCTGATGACATGGGTTTGATCCCAGAACCTACAGTGGAAGGAGAGAATCAACTATGACCTCAACACGTGTGCTGTGGCATGTTTGCACCTACACTCTCATACATATATCACTTACACATCACTCTACACACACACACACAATAAATTTCTAAAATTTTACATGTTTGAAAATAGTCTATTTTGGGCTAGAGACATGGCTCAGTGGTTAAGAGCACTGGCAACTCTCGCAGAAGACCCTGGTGCGAATCCCAGCACCCACATAGTGGCTAACAACTGTCCATAACTCCAGTCCCAGGGGATCCAACACCTTCTTCTGACCTCTGTGGGAATTGCATGACATGGTGCTGTTACATACATGCAGGCATAACACTCATAAACAAAAATAAATAAAAATTTAAAAAATAACCTATTTTGGTAACAAAACTATCAAACTTGCCCCCCCCCAAATTTTAACAAAATTCAGTGCACAACATTTTTACTTTTGTTATATATATAAACGTGTGTGTGTGCAAATAATTTAGTGTAGCTCAGGAGTGAACCACACACTCAACATAGACAAGGTCCTACGCTCAATCTCCAGCACCAAATGGAATTGAACAAAAAAGGCACAGCACACAGCAAGTGGCTCAAATTAAAAACCCTGGCAATACCAAATGTTGGCCAGGACATGGAGCATGTGCCCACACATTGTGAGGAGCTGTGAGGTTACAGGTACTGAAGCTAAACCCAGTCTGCCATTCAGCGCAGACTACAGACCCTAGGCAGACAATGAACAAAATCCAACCATGCGAAAGGAGGTACACAGCACTCCTAATCGTAGTCTCTGGCTGAAAACAATCCGCACATCCGGCACGCCAAAGAGGATTTCTAGCATGCTGCTTCGCCATATGCACACTGGGGTCCACTGCAGCACTGAAAATGACTGAGCACAACAACATGGGTGGATCTATCAAAAAGAAGCCACACGCAGCAAAAAGAACTCTGGGATTTTGTTTTTATGGATCCAGGCCCATCACACTTACCTAAAGGACACGGGCATGAAGTGACTCTGGGGCACAACTGACAACATCGCTCCAGAGTCCTTCCTGCTTTTGGTGGAAAGTGAGAGCAAGCCAGGAACATTCAGCTGTGCACTAAACTAGAGACCAAGGCACAGTGTCTCTAGGGAGGGTTTCCGGGGAGATGTGAGCTGACTGTGTCTATTAAACAAAAATGCTGAAAGTTTTCACACGGTGATGAGAACAGCCATATGACCAAAATTCAGTACTAGTGAGGAGAGCTTCTGAATCTTTAATAACACAGAAAGATTCTTAGAAAGCACTTGCTTCTTCCCCCACAGACATCCATCTGTTTCAAGGCTGAGTAAATATGTCAGGCCGGTAGTTCATTTCAACACTGAAAAATCAGTTTCAAAGCATATGGCAGATATTTAGTAAATGTTTGAGCTTTTTTCTCCCAAAATAACAATATGACTTAAAAAAACTAGCACCAGATGTGATGGTTCACACCTACAAATCCAGCACTTGGGAGGCTGACACTGGAGGATGACTACCACTTCAAGGCCAGCTTGACCAAAGAGTGAGGCCTTTACTCAAACACACACACAGACATACACACTCTTTCTCATACACACATATGCACACACTCAATCATTTTTTACCTATTTAACAGACTGGAAACCCGTATTTAAACACAAGACAACCAAGTGATTTTGCCTTAATGTGAATATACTGAGTAACTTCAAGGAAGATTTTTTGACAGCTTATTCAAAGGGCAAAAGGAAATGGATATATTTAATCACCTTGTGTAATGTCATGCCTGTGAAATGAGGGACACCTGCACAGCCCACCTGCGGTGGTTTGAATGACAATGGCCCCCCACAGACTCCAAGCATTTGAGTATTTTGCCCCTAGTTGGTGGCGCTGTTTTAGGAGGTCTTAGAAGGTGTAGCCATGCTAGAGGAAGCACGTCACTGGGTATGGGCTTACAGAGTTCTTAAGACTTGCCAGATCTCGAGTTGCTGTTTCCTGTGCCTGCTTGAAGATGTGAGCACTTAGTTTCTGTTCCTCTTCCAGCCACCTCTGCCACCACGCCTCCCCTCCGTGATGGACTGAGTCTTGCCCCTTTGCAACCATAAGCCAAATAAACTCTCCCTTTTTTAAGTTGCTTTGGACAGTGTTTCTATCATAGCAACAGAAAAGTGATTAATACACCACCTGTGCTACATAAAATCACAAAATAAGGCAGCCAAAGAGGAGCGTGGGGTGAGCAAGTCCCGAGCACAGTTGGGAGTTTCCAGCAGTTTCATTTGTTCCTATGATTCATAATTTGCATGTTTTATAGATATTTTTTTCAAATGTACCAAATTTTTGATTTCTTAATTAAGGAAATGAAGTGTGAGTATATTTCAAATTCCCTGACTAAAAGAGATTGAGGAGGAAGTTCACGCTGCAGAGTCAGGACAAAAAGGGATCTGCTTAGAATTATGTAATTTGGGTTGGAGAGATGGCTCAGAGGTTAAGCCACTGGCTGCTATTGCAGAGGACCCAGGTTCAGTTCCCAGCAACCACATGGCGGCTAACAACCATCTGTAACTCCAACTCAAAGGGAGTCAACACCCTCTTCTGGCCTCCATGGGCACTGCACACACATGGTATACCTACATACATGCAGGTAGAACACTCATACATATAAAATAGTTTTTAATCAAGAAAAAAAATATACAATTTGAGACAAAATAACTGGCAGGATTAATTTTGTCTCCTGTGTGCACAAATGAAACTTCTAAAACCATATTCTCACACCTTCATACTTGTATAGAGAAAATAGAGGTTTCTAGTGTGCCAGATAAGCACTCATTCAAAGATTCAAGTCTAATCAAAGAACATACAGGCATTAGGTCACCTGCCGTCTGCCAGGCCACTAGTCTACTATGGGCTCCTTCCTTGAATCTTGACGTGCTAAGACCTGACACAGAACAACCCCCCACAAGCTTCTGTGGATCTGCAACTGAATGTGGAAGTTCTCAAATTTTTTACAGTAGTGAAAGGTTTCTGAACAGGCAACCAAAAACTAATTGAAAATCAAACATGAAATGAATCCTGGTGTTTCTGGCAACACTCATTGGCCCCTATTATATCACAGACTCCCTGTGGCTTTTTCTGAATGTACACACACACTGCGCATGCCTTCCCGCCATGCTAACTAATGGCGCCCTGGAACACGGCTCCAACTGAGATTGCTCAGTATTAGGAATGGCAGCGTTTTTACAGACCATACCACATTTTCTGCAATTACAGAAACACAATGGTTTAACTGCAGAAAACAAAATCTTTAACTGTCTTCTTCTTATGATTCCTCCCCATGTGAGTATCAAATCAGAGTGTCTTTGGATTGGATTGTGTTAGAATGTTTGATTTTTAAAAATTGCTGTTTGAAGCCAACTGTGGTGGCACACGCCTTTAGTCCCAGCACTTGGGAGGCACAGGCAGATGGATCTCTGTGAGATCAGGCCAGCCTGGTCTACACAGCCAGTTCCAGGTCAGCTGCAGCTATAGGGAGATCCTGTCTCAAAAAGACAAAAAAAATGCTGTTTGAGTTTCATAAATATGGTTATGTGAATTTTGGCTTGGGATTAGAACAGAACTTCCCACAATTTCTAAATATATTTCTGTCACCACATAAATTTGTACATGAAGAGGTATTCTCAGCAGCGCTGACTACAAAATCAAAATATTGACCAACTCTGAAAAATGTTGAAGATGCTCTATGTCCTTCAGAATCAAATATCCACCCAAAATTTATGTCAAAACTAATGGGCACATCCATCTCAATAGTATGCAAACTTGATTTCATTTTCAATCAATAATAAACATATGTATACAAAAGAATTGTTTTAAATAAATTTCCTTAGGATGGGCTATCAGTAAACGTTTGATTGATATGACTATTTTATATATACAACAGGCTCATGTTAAAATAAAGGAGTCATGAGAGAGAATACTTAAGAAGCCCTGACTGACTTAGACTAGGGCCAGGAGTGCAGCAAGCACTGTTCACAGCTGTGGTCCTGAAGGCTCAGGTGCCTGAACATAGGAGGCAATGGACCCAGCTCCTGGACAGACGAGCACGCATTTTTGAAGAGTAAATGCACTTTCAAAATGGTGCTGGGAGCACAGTCGTCCTCTTCTTGACCTTTCACCTCCATCCCATGTCACTCATCAACACGGCACATCCTGTCTTTGAGGGGAGGTTGGCAAAGTCTTTCTCTGCCATCCTGTTATGCTGACAATGCTTCTTTATTCTGCTTACACAGTCTTTATTAATGTGAACAGAACATAAACCATGAACTTAAGTCTTAGTACTAACAAAATTAGGGCACAGAAAATGATAGGCCAGTCCACGCCTCAATCAGTTTCTGCCCACCGTGAACACAATCTAAGAAACATGCAAGTTGTGCAACATAGCTATTCCATGCAGATCTTTCATGAAAGCATGTGGGCAAATATCTAATGAAAAGTTCTCACTACTGGTGCTTTGTTTAGGTAAGTGCTTCATAGTCACTCCGTAAGCTCTTATTTCAGTAGGAAGACACTGCCCTTTAAGGAGATTATAGTGACTTAGATATAAAATCTCTGCCCTTCAAAAGTCCCAGAAAGTAATTTTGGCTTTCAGTCAATTAAAGTTAAGTGCACTTGCTACAATATTTTGTTTGGTCTGAGACAGAGTCTCCCTGTAGCCCCAACTGGCTGGAAACACGCTGTGTAGATCAGGCTGGCCTCGAACTCAGAGATTTGCTTGCCTCTACCTCCCACGGTACATACCACCACACCCGGCTGCAACATTATTTTTTACAGCATTGTTTATAACAGCCAAGGACTACAAAGAGTCCAAATGTCCTTAATTATGGAACCTATTAAATATTTCTGTCAATACAGACAATGGAAATTTATACAGCCTTGAAAGTAGATAGAGGCAGCTAGAGATGTAGGTCAGTGATATACTTGCCTGGTGTGCATGAGGCTCTGCATTTTATCCCCAGCACCATCCACACACATTCAAAATGTAATCAGGTCATAGTCATATGTAGAGAGGGTGAGAGACACACCCATTCATGCTATTAGCCTTGTCATACACATAGATTTAAAAAAAAAAATCATACCCATGAGCTGGAGAGATGGCTCAGCAGTTAAGAGCACTGTGGCTGCTCTTCCAGAGGACCCTGGTTTAGTTCCCAGCATCTACATGACACCTTGCTACCAACCGTAATTCCAGTTCCAGAGGATCCAAAGCCTTCTTCTGGCCTCCATGGGCACTGCACACATGTGGTGCACATACATACTTGGCAAGCAAAACACTCATACATATAAAATAATCTTTTTTAAAAACTACACATGAGCTTGAAACTTGTCCCACCCAGATCATTGTTCTTAACCTGTTAAGTTACAAAAAGTAATTTTAATGTCAAAAGTGGATTTGAAATTTAAGTAGCATTCATGAACCCTGTATGTAAAGCTGGAAATCTCGTTATTGTGCAGATTAACAAATCTGGAGCCTTTCACAAAATACCCATTCTACTCATACAAAAAATTCAGAACCCACAATCCAAAGACACAGAGGGAGAGAACCTGGATGTGATTTCTCTTTGGGATATTGAAATGGCTTAAAGTCACATTGTCACAAAGACTATGCAACCCTAACATACTGAAAACCAACCAACTATAAATTTTAAATGTTTTATAATGTATGAACTATGTCTCAATAAAGCTATAAAAAAGAATTCTGAAAACAAAATCTATAAATGTAAGCTTAATTACACTAAGTGTGTGAGGGATAACCTATATGTGCTGGATAGCTTTAGTGTCAACTTGACACATCTGGGTTGAGGGAGCCACAATTGGGGAATTCCTCCATAGGACTGGCCTGTGGCACTGTCTGTGGGGCATCTTCTTGATTGTTGATGATGCGGGAGGGCCCAGCCCACTGTGGGTGGTGTGCCACCCCTGGGCGGGTGGGCCTGTGTTGCATAAGAAAGGAGGCTGAGCAGGGGCCAGGGAGCAAGCCAGTAAGCAGCATTCCTCCATGGCCTGTGCTCCAGCTCCTGCCTCCAGGTTCCTGCCCTGAGTTCCTACCTTGGGCTCCCTAATGAACTGTGACCTGGGAAATGTAAGATAAAATAAACCCTTTCCTCTCCAAGTTAGTATTGGTCAGAGTATTTTGTCACAGCAATGGAGAAACAAACTAGAACACTATACTAATGCAACTATTAAAACTCAATTATCTAAAAGTTCTCCAGTTTAAAAAAGAGAGATTCAAATGCAGTTATGACTCCAAAACACTCAAGTCATAATCTAGGAATTTAAAATTCTAAATGTGTAATAATTTATCACCACTAACCCATAATATAAACATAGCCATTATCAAATAGACCTATGGCTTATCTGTGGAACTGGGAGCTCTCCTTGCTGGTCATTTCCTGAGGTAGCTGGGGTTGTCTACAGAGGCTTTTCTGCAGTCAAACTCAGTCCCAAGACCAGAAAAAGCCTGGCCTGGGTACCTTTCGAAACTGCTTGGAGCAAGTCCAAGAGTGGCAGGCCACAGCCAGCTCCCTGCATTTGCTGGGTCAGTCTGAAGGGCGAAGTCCAGGATCCTATGTCTTGAAACAGGCACTCTGGGGATGTGGATGTCACCAGGTCAAGGAGTTAAAGTTCCATAGACACCACTTAGCTTCCTAGCAGGAGAGGAACCGAAGTGCACCAGGCCCTCCTTTACCAGCTACTTAATCTTTCTAAATCAATCTTCTTAGGGAAAGTAAATTGCAAGTAATCCTTAAGGAGAAGCATGAAAGTCTTGAAAACCATAGGGCTAGTACATGTTTTATGTTCTAATTGGACAGCAAAGAATACTGTTAAATTAGGAGTACACCTTTGAAAGTCCTTAAAATGTAATCCTTCGTGCTGGTCAAGAGAATAATAGTTTCAGAAGTAATGTTTAAATTGAATTTAATTAAATACAAATGTTCCAAATTTCCGGAAATAACTACTACCATGACTTGGGACTTCATTCTGTGCCACGTGCATAGACAGTGCAAAGACAATGATGAAAGTAACTCCAGTTCCCACCCAGCAGGTCATTATGAATTGTCAAAATTCAGTTCAATTAGTCCTCCGACTTAGTACCGTGGTTCCCCAGGGTGCCAACAGCTGCCTCTTGCTCTGCGCAGGGCAGGGAGTGACTCCAACACTGCCCTCAGTTGGCGTGGGCGACTCTGGTGCTGAAACCCTGGAAGCTGAGCATTGTTCTTACCAACCCTGGAAGATCAAAATCATGCTTCCAGCCCCAGTCCTTCCGAGCAGTGCTGTCGTCCAAGCTCATGGGCCAGCTATCCGCTAGGGAAAGACATGGGAGAGGGGATTATCCAGGTTCTGGATTTGCAAAAGGGTGGGAGTATTTTATGTGAAGGTAAAACAAGGTACATAATGGGAAATTCCCTCTTTGACAAGAACAGAGCGGCTAGTACACACGGTCACCTTCTCAGAAGACATTACAGGGTTTTCATGTTATTAAATTCTCACACAGCTTTGGAAGGGAGCACTCATACCCAGAAGGGCTCTGCAGGCCACAGGTGGCAATGACAGCATACAAAGCCCAAGGCTATTTGCACACCACCTTGATTGCTTCCATTCCTCCCTGCTCTGTGTTAAACTGTAATGGTGAAATGGTGCAGGGTTTCCTCCTCAGCCTGGAACTTTTCTCCCACAGAATTTGTTTCCCACATTGGAAGCATCTACTACAGAACGGACCCCACAGCAGCTGGTCTGCAGCCCAGGCTTGAAGCTGGGAAAGAGCTGTAACTCACCAACCCCAAGGGTTCCAACCTCAGGGGATCACAAACTCAATTTTGAACATGAGATGGCTCACGTGGGGACCTGTCTATGGCCTACCTATGGCCTGTCGGAGGGGATCCACACGGTAGGTGATCTGGAACTCAGGCACGTACTTGCAGAGTACCTGGGCCAACTCCTCGGGGGTGAAGCTCACAGCACTGATATTGTAGGTCCGTATAGAGAGACACTCTGAGGGGGCCTCCATGACTTCCAGGGTGGCCCTGAGGCAGTCGTCGATGTACATCATTGGAAGCCTGGTGCTGGCTTTGAGGTTGCACTCAAACCTGTTGTTCTTGACTGCAGCATGGAAAATCTGGACTGCATAATCTGAAAGAGAATCCAGCCTGGGGGTTCTCATGGCCAGGAGGATGACGATAGTCCAGGACTAAGGCCAGCCTTCCAACACTCTCTTCGCAGAACCTCTTCGCAGAACCGATCTAGACTGCTAAAAATAGAAGGCTCCCAAAGCGATCTGACTAGTGTGGGCTATCTCAGTATTACAGTCACACTAGGTTACTGAGAATTTTTTAAACTCCTGCGTTCTAGTGGCCAGTGAGATGGCTCAACAGATAAAGCTACTTTCTAGTTTCTGATTTCTGGCTCCTAATTTCTTTTGAAATACACGAAGGGAAACTAAGGTGGGCAATTTACCAACCAAGAAGACTCCCAGCAACAAGGTAACTTACACTCAAAGAAAACCAGAGGTAGCACTTACCAGTTGTTCCTCCTCCAGGCTGGGAATCTGCAGAAATAATTCCAGGATACCTCAGGCACCGGAAATCGAGCCCATACCGGTGATAATAGTACTAAGAAAAAGAAAGAGCTGACTCAAAAAAAGAATCCTGTAGATCAGATAAAACAAAGTAAAGAAATTGCATTTTCCCGAAATACCGCCCCATGCAGCAATATCAAAATGCTCAAGAAAATGGGCGGGCATGGTGGTGCACACCTTTAGTTCCAGCACTTGGGAGACAGAGGCAGGCAAATCTCTGTGAGTTCAAGGCCAGCCTGGTCTACATAGTGAGTTCCAGGACAGCTGGGGCTACAGGGAGACCCTGTCTCCAAAAGACCAAAAATAAAAAATAAAAAATTCTCAAGAAAATGAGGACTTGGGGCCCAAAAGGTAGATCGGTGGTAAATACACTTGTGTCACAGTCTGGCCACTGGAGTTGGATTCCCCAGAATCAACCTAAAGGTAGAAAGAGAGAAGAACCCCACAAACTGTTCTCTGACCCTCACTCACATGCCATGACACACATGCCTGTACACACACACACACACACACACACACACGCACATGCACACACACAAAATATGCACAGACGCAATTTAAAAAGAAAGAAAATGAGAGGCTGGAGATGGGTTCAGTTCCTAGCACCCACATGGGAGCTATCTATAACTCCAGTTGCAGTGTATCTGATGCCCTTTTGTGGCCTCTATGGGCACTGCCTGCATGTGGTGCAGGCAAAACACACCCATAAAAATAATCTTTTTTAAAAAACCATTATTTGTTTGTTTGTTTAAGACAGGGTCACACTATGTAGCCCTGGCTGGTCTGGAACTCACTATATAGACCAGGCTGGCTTTGAACTCACAGAGATCTGCCTGCCTTTGCCTCTCAGGTACTGAGATTAAAGGCATGTACCACCACACCCAGCCTTTAAAAATAACAAATCTTAAAAAACTAAAATTAAATGAAGATTCTTTAAATTCCAATCTTTCGTTTGTCTTTACTCAGTCACTTATCTTCAAAGAACCTCCATTTCAGTGCTCAGTCAATACTGCAATGATAAAGAGGGGCACAGCACGAGCCTACAATCCCAGTACAGAGGAGCTGGAGACAGGATCACTGGGGCTCAGCACCCAGCAGCCTCACCTACTCCCCTATTTGCTTCAGATGCTAGTGAGAGACCCTGGCTCGGAAAATAAGGTGGAGGGAAGGCTGCAGAGATAGCTCAAGATTTAACAGCATTGCTGATTCTCAGCACCCAGATGATGGCTAACAACCATCCGTAACTCCAGCTCCAGGGGATCCAACACCCTCTTCTGACTTCCACAGGCATTTCACAACACAGGTGCACTTATGCACATGTAGACAATACACTCATACACATAAAAAATAATAAAATGTTAAAAAATAAGGTGTGGAGTAATTGAGGAAAACATCCATCTTGACCTCCACACACATGTGCACACGTGCACACTCCCCCCACTCCCCCACATGCACACACACAGAAAAAGAAGATTTTAACACTCTCACCAGAACGCCCAGTGCTGAGAGCCCAAAGAAATGGTGCCTCACAAACAAGATGGGCAGCGAGCACAGGATAAGAGCAAGTTCAGGACCAGAGCATCCAGAAGTGTTACCATGGCTGTGGGCAAGCGGCACCTTGGGACTGAGGAGCTCCTTGAGAGCTACAGAGCCTGCTCCTTGGCAAGCACACCTGCTAAGTAGGCATCTTTGGGTGCTGGTCTGAGGAGTGGGCTAAAGGCTCCCAAGATGAAGCAGCAGGTGTCTGAAGCAGAAAGATGGGACAGGACACACAGAATCATCTGGCCCTGAATACTCAGCAATCTCACTGAGCAAAGCTTACTTCTCCCATGAGCTCTGCATGGACCTTGGACACCCCGTAGATGGTTCTGGGTCTTTGAATACTGAAATCAGGTGTATGGTTCCGAGGAGAGGTAGGTCCAAAAGCCCCAATGGTGCTGGGCACAAACAGCCTCACATTGTATTTCGCTGCAACTTCCAGAATGTTATGCAATCCTGAAATGAACAAGCACTATGAAAATCTGAAAATAAAAGTAAACTTCTTCTTCCAAAAGGCTGGGAACTGGCCCTGCTAGGCTAAGCCAGCTGCTCACCCGTTATATTCACAGCTTTGGCCAGGGGTACATTTGCTTCTCCAACAGCACTTAGCAGAGCACTGTAGTGGAACAGCCAGGTGATGCGGTGGTTTACCACGATCTCGTGGAGCTTCTTATAATCCAAGATATCAGCATAAATAAATGGGCCTGCAGAGAGCAGAGTGTAAAGGGCCGGGGTTCACGGGCTAAGTGGGTTCCCGACACTGACACACTGACTAGAAAAGACATCACTCTCTCTTTATACTTTCCTCCCTCCGTCTCTTTCTCCCTCCCTCTCTCCCTCTTTCTCTCCTTCCTTCTCTCCCCCTTCCCCCTCCCTCCCTCCCTCCCTCCCTCCAGAATCTTGCTATGTAGCTTCTATCCCAACCTTCTGAGTGCTTGGCTTACAGTCATGTTCCATCCAGCCTGGCCTTCCCCAGACTCTTAAAGCTCCTTTTCCTCACCACAGAACTTGATTTTTTTGTTTGTGGCCTTCACAAGCTAGTAAGATCACTAAACACTCAAAAGCCAAGAATCCAATTTCTTACTTCAAAGACAATATTGCAAATAATATCAAAATACATTGTTCCAAAACTTAAGTTGCACAGCACTCTCTGATTCCTTGCCATCTGAACAGTGCCAGCACTAAAAATGTTCAAGTGCCAGGCGTGGTGGCGTACACCTGTAGTCCCAGCACTCCACTCAGGAGGCAGAGGCAAGCGGAACTCTGTGAGTTCAAGGCCAGCCTGGTCTACATAGTGAGTTCCAGGCTAGTTGGGGTTATGGGGAGACCCTGTCTCAAAAAGACCGATATATTCTTTAAGCACAGGACTGTGCCTGATTGCGCTCTCTTTGATTCACACAGACTCATGAGCTGCCTCTTTGATTTCACTTTGTAAAGTAAAAAACATGGAGGACTATCGTCTCTTACCACTGCAGAAGACATGAGCAGGGGGCTTCCTTATGTCTGATAAAATCACACTGTCCCTCCCAAATCGTTTCCTGATGAGAAAGAAAGGCCACACACACAAGTCAGCAATGTCAAGGACACGAGCCCTAGAAAAGCCATCTTTGCAAATAGGCACTGCGGTTTCCAGGCACCTCATCCCCTTCTTCCTCCTCACCATGGTCACACCCCTCAGCTCCTGCCTCCCTAAGCCCAGACGGCCTCTTCATCCTGCAGCCTGCTCTCGCCCCACTGGTCACCAGTGTCATCTCAGTATTCCTAGGACTTCCACCTCTCCTTCTCATCCTTTATCCACTCTCCCTCACCAACCCTCACTGCTCCTGTTCCCTCACAGAGCCTACAAGCACTGCCCCTGCCCACTGCCCCCAAGCAAGTGAAAGGCAAGTGGTTCATCTAGGGTGGAGAGTCTCACTATACCCAAGTTAGAAAAGGGAGTGCAAAGGGTCAGTGGGGAGACATTGTGTCAGGGACCCGTGAGAAAGAGGCAAAGCGAATGTATTTTTGTTTTGTTTTATTTTGTTTTTGAGACAGAGTCTCCCTGTAGCCCCAGCTAGCCTGAACTCACTATGTAGACCAGGCTGGCCTTGAACTCACAGGGCTTCGCCTGCCTCTGCCTCCCCAGTGCTGGGATTAAAGGCGTGCGCCACCACACCCAGCAAACCAAATGTATTTTAAGCAGTTACTTAGATGAGACATCTTAAGCAGTCAGGGGCACAAGGAGAGAGAACAAGTGGTTAACATGGCAAAGACAAAAAGCTACAAATTCTTAGGAACTTGGATTTTGGAGCTGGAAAGATGGCCCAGCAGTTAAGAGCACTGGCTACTCTTGCAGAGGACCTAGGTTCAGTTCCTAGCACCCACATGGCAGCTGACAACCATCTGTAACTCCAGTTCCAGGGGATCCAGCACCCCCTACTGGCCATCTGTGGGCACTGCATGACACGGGTACACTTATATACATGAAGACAAAACACTCATACACCGAAAATAATTCTTTTTTGAAAAAAGAGCTTGAATTTTACAATTCAGGTTTTAAAGTTCTTACCTCAGAAGGCCAGCAAGCCCTACTCCCAGCTGGCCCAGACCCCCTAGATGAAGAACAAACAAGACTTGAATACAAATCCAACCAGCTCCATTATTCTCAAAGCACAACAATGGATTAAGATTCAGTCCTAGTGGATTGAAGTTCAGGGTTGGGCTCTCAACAACACGGCAGTGCACTCACTATATAGGACGGCCACAGCCCCACAAGGACAAGAGATCCCTGCAGCTAAGAGTTTCAGAGGCAGGCACTCTCTGGCATGGGGTGGCCGGTAGGAGGGGGGATACAAGGGCATGAGACGGGAAACAACACGTGTGTTAGGCCCAGCTGCAGCACTTGGTCCCCACCCTTGTTTTGAGGGCTTCAAAGATGACAAAAGCATTCAACAGCAACACAAATGGCTGCTATCATCCTTTGATGGGGAATCCCGCCTCCACTGGCGCTTGGCTAGGATATAAAGGGCAAAGAGGAGGAGGCAGAGCAGGGAGTCACCTGACAGAGGGCTGATGGCAGATCCAAGGAGGACCACTAAGAAAGAATGAATATCAGCATCTGAATTAGAGTCTTAAAGGCCACAGGTAGAAGCCAGAGCCAGGGGCTAGGAGCACATCTGCAGGAGGACAACTCCAAATTTCAGGTGACAGGCGCTCATGGGAAAAGAGTGGTGGGCCTTCCTATCAGCTCAGTTAACACAGGACTAAAACAGGATGCTCTAGAGGGACTCCCCTAGTGGGGCAGGAGGAAGAAACAGAGGACAGGGAAAGACTGAGACACGGAGAGGAGATAAAACATGTCAGTCAAATCTCAAATAGAGGCGGGCTTGGGCTGGCTGGAAGCACTCTGAATGTGACAGCCTGAAGGGCACAGTGAACAGGGGGTGGGACCAGGACCTGCATAGTGCAGGGAGCCGATGTGATAAGCTCCAAGGGACAGCATGCTCCACCAGTGCCAATGTCCCATGTCTGTTCCCAGCACACAAGAACGAGTGACAGTTCAGAATGAGTGACTCTGGGCTGAGGTCTGGGAATCTGGCCAAAGAACGATGCGCCTAGATGAAGCATTCCTGTTATAGAGCAGCACCTTCCTGTCTGTTCACCTTCACTGCCCAGGCTTATCCTAATATGGAAAGGAGCTAAGTTCCAGGGCAGCTATTTGGGCCCCACGTACCTAGATCCCTTCAGAAAAGACCTTTCTTGGGGAAACCAAACACAGGTAACGGCCACAAGTAAGGGAAGCCAAAGATGGGAAGTGTTAGTCAGGGCAGTGCCATTTGTAGTGCCTCCATTGTAGTTAAACTGAGATGATTCCCCAAACATCAGTCATTTCTTAGAACTAAAGTGACTGTTTTACTAGATTCCCAAAGCTGACTCAGAGACAGTCTGACTACAGGCACGGGCTACTCATCAATCACGTGGCATAGAACCTTCCCCCTTCCTCTAAAACTTGTAAGAAGGGGTTCCCACTCTGCCGAATGGGCCTTCGCTCTCCCCAGAGCTCATCCCTGCTGCTGTCTACTGTGTTAACAACTCTTCTAATACCCTAAAGAACCACCTACCTTGGTGTCCCTACACTGGATAGCTTTAGTGTCAACTTGACACACCTAGGTTGAAGGAGCCTCAATTGGGGAATTGCCTCCATTGGACTGGCCCGTGGCCATTGTCTGTAGGGCATCTTCTTGATTACTGAGTGATGTGAGAGGGCCCAGCCCACTGTGGGTGGTGCCACCCTTGGCTGGTGGGTCTGTGTTGCATAAGAAAGCAGGCTGAGCAGGGGCCAGGAAAGCAAGCCAGTAAGCAGTGTTCCTCCACGGCCTATGCATCAGCTTCTGCCTCCAGGTTCCTACCCCAGAGTTCCTACCCTGGGCTCCCTTAGTGATGAACTGTAACCCAGGAGATGTAAGACAAATAAGCCCTTTCCTCCCCAAGTTGGTATTGGTCAAATTATTTTGTCACAGCAATGGAGAAACACAGTCGAAC
>NW_008333388.1:645884-669625 GCF_000622305.1 Nannospalax galili
GCCTTCAACTCCAAACCCAAAACTTTTTAGAAAAAGCCATGTCTGGTCAGAAAAGTGTTGCCACTGGAAAGCCATCCGTGCTGAAAGGCCTCACTCTTGAGACCCTTTCCACAGTGTAGCCACTGAGTCCAGCCACAGAGGTCATCTAGCTGCGCCTGCTCTGGCTGCTCCACCTGCTGCAGCGATCAGAAGTTAGGAGATGTTTTGGTAGCAGAGTACATTTCAGTCACCCAGAAGCAGCCCTGACAAAGCAACGGCCGCACCACAAACGTGGATGACAGAAACTGACCTGTGATCAAGACCCTTGGAGGCTCTGCTTCAGAGGCAGAGGTGGAGTAGAAGCTGGCGTCTGCAGGGATTTGCTGAGGGGAATGGCCCAGGAACCGCAAGGGCAAGGCAGCCTTCCAGCAGCTAGAGGCTCTGCTCTGCATGGTCCCACTCACCACCTGTCTCAGCATCCCTAAGATCAGCAGCTGCTCCTCAAATACCCTGCAAGAAAGAAGGGACAGAGTTCACCACTAACCTTACATCCATCCAGCTCCTAGAAAAAAGATGCTTAACTAAAATCACCACTACCTCCAATTGTCAGCTGAGGAGCAAAGAAACTGCTGACTCAGCCCACAGGAAGTCAGACGGGTGCCTGCTGCGGGCCAGGCCTGGTAAACGGATGGATGTTGCCCATGCAAAGCCTAGCCTCACCATAATGCTGTGGTGAGGGTTACTGCACAGAGAACCACATATACAAAACCAGCCACTGGATCCTGGTGAAGGTTTGCAATCTAGACTCCTGTGCACACACCATCTGAGGGGACGAGCAGGTCCCAGACTGTGCTGGATAGCTTCATTGTCAAATGGATACACTGGATAGAGGGAACCTCAGCAGAGTAATTTCCTCTACTGGACTGGCCTATGACCATGTCTTTGGGAACATTTTCTTGATTAATGAGTAATGTGGGAGGACCCAGGCCACTGGGCCTAGTGCTACTCCTGGGAGGCATGGAGTCCTAGGCTGAATAAGAAAACAGGCTGAGGAGCTGAGGGTGGTGGCGCACACCTGTGATCCCAGCCCTCGGGAGGCAGAAGCAGGCGGATCTCTGTGAGTTCAAGGCCAGCCTGGTCTACATAGTGAGGTCCAGGACAGCTGGGCTACAGGGAGACCCTGTCTCAAAAAGATAAAGAAAAAAGAAAATCAAAGAACAAAAAGAGAAAGCAGGCTGAGTAGGGGACAGGGAGCGAGCCAGTGAGCAGCGCTCCTCCATGGCCTGTGCTCTAGCTCCTGCCTCCAGGTTCCTGCTCAGAGTTCCTACCTGACTTCCCTCAGTGACGAACCGTGACCTGGGAGTTGTCAGATAAACCCCTTCTTCCACAAGTTGGTTTCGGTGAGTGTTCTGATCCACCAACAGAAAGCAGACGAGGACACAGACTAAACAATCGCGCATAGCTGCTCTCATGCCAACACTTCAGATAACATCTTTGAAATGAACTAGAAAAGCCAACAGCTAAGAGAAAACTGCCCAGCAGTATTTAGCAAGCTGTGAGTAGCCTGTTTGACTCCGTCCTCCTCCGAAAGGCTCACTTAGAAGAGCTATTTTCCCAGTGCTTCCAAGATCACAAACGTAAGTTTAATTCAGTCCAACTAGCTCCTCCTCCTCCTCAGCTTCACTACTGGCCGACTGTATTCGTCACTTTTCTGTTGCTGTGATAGAAACACTAACCAAAGCAATTTATAAAAGGAAGAGTTTATTTGAGCTTACGGTTCCAGAGGAATTACAGTTCATCTTGGTGGGGAGACATGGTGGCAGAGGTGGCTGGAGGAGGAGCAGAAGCTAAGCTCTACATCTTCCAGTAAGCACAGGAACCAGGAGAGCAACTGGAGATCTGGTGAGGCTTTAAGAACTCTCTAAGCCCACCCCCAGTGACGTGCTTCCTCCGGATAGCCACACCTTCTAAAATCTCCCAAACAGCGCCACCATCTGGGGACAAAATGTCCCAGTACTTGGAGCCTATGGGGGACATTTTCATTCAAACCACCACGCCGACTTTGACATCTTTTCTGGCCTCAAGAAGTGAAGAGGATTCAGACACAGTGTGGTTTGTATCCACACTGTGAACTGAAGTTCCCAGAAAAAAAAAGCCACCCATCTGTTAAAGACTGCACAGCTTATTATTGACTTTATTAGAACGTGTAGAGTTGGGGGTTGTAAATTTCCCTTGGGCTGTCTTTAGACCACTTAAAGGCCACTTGTTGCCCACTTCTGGGTCTGGCCCAACATGCTTATGACTGTCAGGTCAAAGCATGTGAGATCCCAAAGCATGTGAGAACCACAGCAGAGATGGCCCTGCTTTGCTCTAACCCCCTTACTCAATGTCTCCACCAACAGTATTTGAAAAGTGCCTTGAGTTACGACTTTTTGTTCCATAAGTATAAAAACTTCATGAAATTACTTCCCTCCAAGTGTGAGTGACCACGGCCCAAGAACACGGATTCAGGCTGCCCCCAAAAAAATGTTTCGTGATTTTAGGCACCAAACGAATACCAGCTTAAGAAAATGTTTTACATACTTAGGAGTCATTGGAGGGGATATCAGTGTTGTTGGGGATGTCAGGGATGTCAAGGGATGTCAGAGCAAGTAAAAATAAGGCAGGGAGAACCCCCATGCCTTCTGGTGGGGCAGGGGCACTCGCTCTACAGAGTACCCAAGGTCCTTCATTCCAGCTGACTCATAAATGGGCCTGGAACACAGATTTCCTGCCATGGGTACAACTCTGGCTTCAGTGCTAGGGCTCAGCATTGGAAGGGGGGTGTCCAGGGTTGGCCACATTACAGGGAATGTCTGAAACTTGCCTCAAATCTCCCTCAGTGGGATGCTGTGGGGAAATCCTCCCTATAGCCATGGTGGGACCCCAAATCAGGTTAAGAACTCTGCTCTCTGAGTCACTTAGAAAGTTCAAAGGGAGAATGAGGAAGGAAGTCAGGAGAACCCTGAACTCCCCAGGACATTTGAAACTCAAGGACACGTTCTAGTTCCCGAAAGCAAAAGAATGAATTGCCACGGTAAAAAGGGTTAAGAAAAAGTAAATTCTGAGGCACCAAACAGGTGCATGGTGCTGATCTTCTCATCCCTCAGAAGAGAAAACACAAGAACCTGTCGGGTTCTTAGCTGAAGGCCAAGTGCTTCGATCTGGCAGTGTGGACAGCGTGTGACTGTGCTGGCTCTTCCTAGTGCACTCACCAGCCAACACTGGTCCTCCTTCCAGGACAGAAGCAGGCAGGACTGTCCACTCTGCCTTCTAGAGGCCAAGTTTGTGCCTCCAGCAACTAGGGCCCCTTATACATAGTTTTAACAATGCATGAAATCAAAAAGTCAAACAAAATAGAAACTTCCAACAGTACGACTTTTCCAAGTGAAGACTGCTATCTTGTTACTGCCCAGTTAATTCGACACAGTCACATGCTACATACAGAGGTAGTCCCATTAAGATCATGTGATGAAAGGATGTTGTGGCTGACCGTGAGTTACAGTATCACCTACTGATACATTTCCCATATGTCCCTGCCCTTGGGTGACCATGACGACTCAGAAGGCAGCAGCCTTCAAATTCTTCAATTTCTACTTCAAGATTTCTTTACGTTTAAAAAACTGTGGACTGCAAAGTTTGTATGGATAATGCCACCTCTCAATATTTAAAAAGATGCTTATTGTTATTAATTCATTTAATGATATTAGCATGAAGCATATTTATGAAAAGAACTATATTTCCCAAAGTGGAAGGAAGGGAGGGAGGAAGGAAGGAAGGAAGGCAGGAAGAAGGAAGGAAGGAAGGAAGGAAGGAAGGAAGGAAGGAAGGAAGGAAGGAAGGAAGGAAGGAAACCATGTGGTGAGAAGAGTGTGTTGTTAGAAAGCAGCTGGTTCTCTTGTCAGCATACATGTTTAGGACATCCACTGAAGGACCTGGAGAAAAATGCAAACTCACGCAGAAAACTGGACAGTGTTTTCTTAACCTTTCCAATCAAACCTAAACATGCATCTTGAAGCATCTCCAAAACTCAAAGGTGAACTAACTTCTAACCCTTTAGTTGTTTTTTTGTTTTTTTGTTTTTTTTTTGTGGGATATGTGTGTGCCATGTGTACTTGTTAGTACAGATATATGCACGTGCATGTATGTATGTATACATGCCTGTAGAGGCTAGATGTCAACATCAGGTTTCCTCCATGGCTCTCCACTAAACGTGAAGCTTGTTCCACTAGGTTAGCTGACCAATGAACTTCTGGAATCTGCCCGTCTCTTCTCCTTCCCTCCCCTGAGTATGAGGTGTATACAGGCAAGCAGCACCACGATGTGAGTTCTGGGAACCTGAACCTAGTTTGGTCCTCATGTTTGTATGGCAAGTACTTTATCAACTGAGCCATCTCCTGGCCCATTTAATCCTTCTCAAAGGTTTGCTGCATGGAGGACCTGACTGTGCACCTCCCAACACACTTGCCCGTTGGTCTAACATGTTGGTGTCTTCACCCTGTATGGCTTTTAGCTCCATTCACTGCCCTTTGGAAAATGTTAGCTCAGAGAGTTCTGCACATCATCTAAATATTAGCAATACCAGAGAGTCACAATTACTACTGTCATCACAAAACTCCTAAGTGCTGGGAAGCCACCAGCTCACAGTGGGTGACAGAGTGGGCCTAACCTTTAGTTGTTCCCCTGAAATGAAAGACTCACTTTGATCATTTTTAGAGTCCATCTGCCACATATCCAAGTATGAATAGCCATGTTTTAAGTTCCAGTGTTCTATGAACCAAAGGGCAGTCAGCTCACAGTTCAGTCCCACAAGCACTCTACCATAAGGCAGCCGTCACATTTGACAGTAAGAGGAAAGAGAGCTTTATGGGTGCTTCCAGTCACCATCCAGCACCTTGTAAAGATGTGTGCTCGAAAGCCATGGCTCAGCAAAATCAAATGTTCGTAACAGTGAAAGAGTGGTTTTACTTGGGGGTTCTGGGAACTGAGCCAGCTAAGTGCTGTACCACTTGCTCAGCCCCTCAATTCTGTCGCTAGAATTTTTTTTTTTACTTTTAAAAATTTTATATTTTTTATGTGTACGTGTGTTCCTGCTTGTCTGTATATGTACCATGTGTGCAGGTGCCTGCAGAGGCCAGCAGAGGGCACCAGAACCTCTGGAACTACAGCTACAGGTGGCTGTTGGCTGCCAGATGTGGATACTGGTAATCAAATCCAGGTCTTCTGCAAGAGTAGCAAGTACTCTTAACCACTGAGCCACCTCTCCCAATTCAGGTGTACTTATTTTTATTTTATGCATATGTGTGTGTGCCTGAATGTGTGTGCACTACAAATGCAAGTGCCTGTGGAGGCCAGAAGAGGGCATTGGATGCCCTGGGGCTGGAGTTACAGGCAGCTGTGAGCAACCCAGTGTGAGAACAGAACTCAGGTCCTCTGCAAGAAAGCAAGCACCCTTAACCACTGAGTCAGCTCTCCAGGCCCTCAATTCTGTCTTCTCACTGGCAGCATATGGCCACAGGCTATACAATGACCTCTAGCAGTGTGCTGCCTGGCCTTGATCAGTGCACAGGCACCAACAGTCCCCATACTTAGTCATCAGCACAGGTGACTGTGTAGAAATCTCATCCAAGGCAAAACTTATTTTGGATAGCTGATCATTAGGACAGGATGTCATAAAAGGAGGTAAACAATAGGATGTTCTCAAGAAAGGTAAACACAGGATGTTCTAAAGGGAGGTAAACAGAGGATGTTTTGAAGGGAGGTGACCAGTCTATCCTTCAGGAAAGCCCATTAAGCTGAGGAAGTAAACAACTCAATAGCTTCCAGAAGTCCCTGAAACTGACCAGGTTCACTACCTCGCCTTCTTCAAGCATGTATAAGCCCTAAGGCCTGCTGACCCAGTCACCTGGAAGAAGCAGAGACCAGCAGATCTGCCTGAAAACAGACACTCCAACCTGTTGAGCTGCCTGTAGACTGTGCAGTGGGCTCCAGGCTTCCTGCTTCCTCAGCTGTCACCCATGCCAGGGTGGGCTTTGGTGACACAGCTGTCACTGGGTAATTTGTTTCTGTAAGCAACCCCTCACGCATATTTCTGTAAGTAACCCCAATAAAACTCATTGTTTTGCCAAGTTGGATTTTGATGGTATCCTTACTTTGTTCTGTCACTGGTTCCCTATCTGGGGTGAGATGTTTGTTCACATCTCCCCAGGAAGAGTGTCACACAACACAAGTTCACTTTCAATAGTTTGTGCCCAATCATTCATCAAAAAGACATTCCTCTGTGACTGGTCTGGCGTGCCACGGAGGAACACAGGAAACAGTGAACCCAGTCACCACTGCAGATTCCTGGAGGCAAAAACACACACTTCCACCATGGTACTCAGTGCATGCCAGCCAAATCTCCACAAGTCACTGCACCACGGAAAGTAGAAGTGCTATGGTTCCTTCCCCTCAGCACCTTTTTCCTCAGCAGGGCTTTACTCTGTGTTTTATTCAGCCAGTTCAACTAGATAACCTGTCTCTCTGATGCTGTCTGATGACCTGTTCTGCTGGATCCCCTGTCTGATTACTTGTGCTCTCTGATGCTTCAATAGCTTGTTCGTTTCTAGTCTGAAAATCTGTAATAAGTAATTTGGGACTTTAAACAAGTTTCTACTATCTGCAGGTAAGCTGTCAGGCCACTCATCTCAGAGGACCCTAATGGTCTGGAAATCATGCCACTGGCAACATTACACTACTCCGAACAGCTGGCTGACATAAGACCCACTGGATTGCGTGAAAAGCTAAGGAATGCTTTCACCAGTTCTTACCAGCTTTGCCAGTTTCTCTGGCATAAACTTCCTTCCATGAGTCAGGGGACTGACTCAGCACCGAGATGCTCATGTTGTGCTTTTCTGCACTTAATACCACAGATAGCACAGCTGGGCACTGAAGGATCAAGCCTTCTATTATCTCCTGAAAAGCCAAAAATCTACTCTTTAGTATAAAAATATACAAGTTGATATCCTTATATTTCAGTATTATTAAATTTAAAGGTAATTTAAAAATTTAGAACAGTTTTCCAATCAAGACTGTGAAACACAGTTACTCTTGGCTGATTTTCCAAGGAGATGCAGAAAAACTCAAATCCAAAGTCACAGAAATAATAACAGGCTAGTAAATGCACAGTAAAGCAAGCCAATTTCATCTCTGGAAATACACATATAGGCCTGTTCTTGTTTGTTTTGGTCAACTTGACACAAACTAGAGTCGCCTGGGAAGAAGGAACCTCTCTTGAGGAATTTCCTCCATCAGACTTGGCCTGTGGTAATGTCTGTGAGGCATTTTCCAGATGGTGTAGAAGGGCCCAGCACACTGTGAGTAGTGCCATACCTGGGAAGGTGAATATGGGCTGTATAAGAAATGTAGGAGACCAGGATGCCAGGCCCTAGGGTAAGGTGAGCCTAAAACTTGTAGGTCCAGGCTGCATTCTCTGCTGAAGGGAGGGGCACTGAAAACAGTGGCTCTGATAATCCCTGTCCTGCAGAACACTGTTAGGCTGGCAGGAGGAAGCTGCCCGGTCATAAAAGTGCAGGCTCCCTGCTCTATGGGAAAGCCTTGTCCTGAACAAATAACTCAGCTATCCCTGGCTAAGAGATTAGGCCAGGTCAAAGGTTTACTCCTGAGCTAAAAGCTAAAAGTTTACCATGCTTTTATCTCTAAGAAAGAAAACATTGTGGCCAATAAATTACTGGATGGGCATTGATAACCTTGAGTAAAAGTTTAAGAATCCTTCTGGCGCCAACTAACAGACTAAATGTCCTGTTTCTTTGTACCTAAATCTTTGTATGTGACTGTCATATCCCACGTGACTGCTAGTTCCTTGGGATGTATAAAAAACATATGAATTCTAAAATAAATCATCCTGTTGGGAAGACACAGGTCCCAGAGTTTGACTCTGTCGCCGATCAGACCCTCTGCCCCAAAGCCAGCAGGTTCCCCGCTGAGCAAAGCAAACCTGAGTCCCGACAACTGGCGCCAGAACAGGGACACTCTCGGACCTCTGCTTCGCTGCAGTCTGCTCCTTGCCAGTGTCTCCAAATAGAAGAGGAACCCGTCCCTCTGTGGCCCAGCCACCTCCACCTCTGCTCCCTCCCCCTGCCAGTCCTCCCTCCACAACAGCCCAACAGCAGGAACCTTCTCAGGCTGCTACTCAGCTGCCTCCTCTGGGTGCTGTGAAGCTGGCAGCACTCCCTCCTGCTGTGGCACAGCCTCTGGGAACAGAACCACTCGCCTCTAATTCTGTCAGAGAGGGGGAGTTGGCCCCCACTTTGGGATCTCTCCCCATGTCTCCTTCTCTCTCGGCATTCCCCATGCTTCTTATACCTCGCCCTCTGCTTCTGACCCCGAATCTCTCCTTCCCATGTTTCAAAATCTGCTCACAGGAGACACTTTCTCTAGAGAACCTCTGGTTCCCTTGCCATATCCATCCCCTCAGTTCTTTCCAGTTCACATCCCAGCTGGCCATGCAGTAGCTGACAACCCTGAACTTAGAATGCATAGTCCTTTTGGGTTTGAAACGCTGAAAGCAATGCGCAAGGCGGTGATGGAAAATGGTATGCATGGTCCTTTTACCATGACCATCTTTGAGCAGCTTAGTTGTAAATTAGTCACTGCTTGGGACTTCAAACACCTCGCCCAGGCTGCCCTGTCCCCGGGACAATGACTACTTTTTAAGCCTAAATACTACGATGAGTGCACTGCGCAAGCAGCAAGAAATGCTCAAGCTAACGTTGGTTGATGTGACAGCTGACATGCTTAAGGGTGAAGGTCAATATGCTGATGCTGAGGCACAAAAGGTTTTACCGGCTCAGTATTTTGATCAGGTGTGCCTCTGTGCCTTGAGAGCCTGGAGATCCACACCGGATGGTGAGACAGCAAGAGCTAGCTTAGCTGATCTCAAACAAGCCATAAATTAGTCACTGCTTGGGACTTTATACACCTCACCCAGACTGCTCTGTCTCCAGGATAGTGGCTCCTTCTTAAGTCTAAATGCTATGATGAGTTCATTGAGCAGGCAGCAAGAAATGCTTGAGCTAATGTTGATGTGACAGCTGACATGCTTAAGGGGGATGGTTGATATGCTGACACTGAGGCACAAAAGGTTTTACCACTTCAATGTTTTGATCAGGTGTGCCTCTGTGCCTTGAGAGCCTGGAGATCCACACTGGATGGTGAGACAGCATGAGCTAGCTTAGCTGATCTCAAACAAAAGCCATAGGAGCAATGGGCTGAATTCTTAGCTAGGGTCTGGTGAGCAGTAGAGGCCAAGGTTCCTCACATGGATGTTGCCAAGATTTTAATAAAACAACTTGCTTATGATGGCTCAACTCAAGAATGTAAAGCAGCAATTGCTCCAGTAAAAAAATCAAGATTTGTCTTCCTGGGTAACAGCAACCCAGGACATAGGCACAGTTTCAGCACAGGTTAGCATGATGGCAACTGCATTGGCAGAAGCTTTTGCTGCCCAAATGAAAGATACATGCTTTAAATGTGGAAAAATGGGTCACTTTGCGAGATAATGCCCTCTCATAGATTGCAAGCCTATACCTGATCTCCTACCTTCAGGCTCGAGACCTAAACCAAATAAAAAATGCCCTAAATGTCAAAAAGGTTTCCATTTGGGCTAGAGATTGCCATTCTTCAATAAAAATAACAAAACTTTAAACAAGAGATGGGGCAGCCCTCAGCCCTGCAACCAAGAGGTCACTTTGCGAGATAATGCCCTCTCATAGATTGCAAGCCTATACCTGATCTCCTACCTTCAGGCTCGAGACCTAAACCAAATAAAAAATGCCCTAAATGTCAAAAAGGTTTCCATTTGGGCTAGAGATTGCCATTCTTCAATAAAAATAACAAAACTTTAAACAAGAGATGGGGCAGCCCTCAGCCCTGCAACCAAGATGGTCAACAGCCTCAGTGGGAGTAACCCCCCCTGGGCATTATGGACTCGCCCTGTAACATATGACCTTAAGCCCACAATGACCTTAATAGTATAGGGAATTGCTATAAGAGGTCTGTTAGACCTCTTATACAGGGGCTGATCAATCAATTATTAGACATGAGGACTGGCCATCACACTGGCCCACAAAAAGGCCCCCCCTCCTGGGCGTAGGAGGAACAATTTCCTCACTCCCGTCTTTCCATCCCCTACAGTGGAAAGACCCAGATGGGGTCCGTGGAACTTTTCAGCCATTTATCACCACAGGCATTAACACTAGCCTCTGGGGAAAGAGATGTGCTAGGACAATTACAGGTGTCTCTCTCCTCAGCCTGAACCAAAAATTCTGACTATACCTCTAAACAGTCTTATACTGTTAATAATCCTTTTATTCAACACCCCCAATTCTAAAGGCCATTGCTCTGCCACTTGAGCCCATAAAACTCAAATGGTTAACTGATGACCCTGTCTGGGTAGACCAATGGCCTATTTCTAGTAATAAATTACCTCATTTACAGGGTCTTATACAGGAACAATTAGATAACTAAAGGGCACTTAGAGCCCTCCAACAGCCCCTGCCACAAGTAATGTGGAGGGACCCTGAGTCAGGACTGTGGAGCAAAACTCCAGCACCTCTAGTAACAATGGGACGAGGATATGCTTGTGTCTTTCCAGAAAATGAATCCTCCCCCCGATGGGTGCCACTCAGATATGTCAGACCACTCAACCGAGGCCTCCACAGCAAAGATGGCTGCACTGACCCTGGGGAAGAGGAAAAGGAGACCCTTCCAGAAGAAGATGCAGCCTCCTGTGACCTGGGGAATGATTAAGAACCTGATGAACGATGCCCAGGAGTTGGGACGATGCCAGGGCCAAGATATCTCTAAACCTGAAGTTCTTCTTGTCTGTGTTCTAACTATACTGACTGTAAATAGCGTAAAAGCTGAAATGTGTGTCATCAATACTAATGTTAATGGTGTACCTATTTTAGGATCAAGATTAGTACTCGAGTGTATTACACAAAACTGTGCATGGCCACCTGGACCCATCATATGGGAAAAGGATGGACAGAGGATATACAGCCAAATGGATGGAAGATTTTTAGGTTGGAAAAATGCTACTGACCAGAGTCTGAAAAACTAGCATGATTTCAGTATTTTCAAAGAGGCACTGACCTCAGAAGATACTGGAAGTTATAGCTGTAAAAAACCAAAAGAGACCTTTTAAAGATGTTGAATTAGTTAGATCAACCACATCTTTGCAACAAACCAGCCTGTCCATATGTAATGATTTAAATGGAAATTTATGGGTTCGTCTTGCAAAAAAAGGGTTATAATAAAACAGAGTTTCTGTATACGAGGAGACCCTTCTATACCAGGATTGTTAAAGAAAAAATCTAATAGGATTAGGGGTACATATGGATCTTTATAAACAAATAACTAGGGACAATATAGAAAGTCAAACACAACGTGTTGATAAGATAGTCAAAGACTTACCTGTACCTCATGTTATTGTTAATCACTGTTTGTGTTCTGATTATAAGTTTATTCCCTTGCACTGCAATACCACCTCTAATCATACCTTAAAGCATGGGAAACAATTGCCTGTAGGATGGACCTTCTTTTGCAATAATGAAACCTATGTAGCACTGCCTCATGGATATCAAGGATTATGTGCTATGGGATGCATAATGCCTTTGCTAATAACCCCTCCTATAAAAAGAATGCGTAGATCTTTACCTGAAGACTGTGATGATTCTCTCAAGCTACTTGACCCAAAAGCTGTAGCTGTTAGTTCTGTCTTTTTACTGCCCATACCTGGTTTGGTAACTGGATTACAAAACGAGCTATCTAAACTCGCTTGTGTAACTAGTAAAACAGCAAACATAACTACAAAAATACTAGGAGAAATTAATCAGGAAATGGGAGAACTAAAAACTGCTGTGCTACAAAATAGAGCTACTTATAGACTATCTGCAGTTAAAAAATCACATGGGATGTGAACAGTGTCCAGGAATATGTTGTTTTAATTTGTCTGATTTTTCACATGCTGTAGACCAACAGATTAATGATTTACAAAAGGAAATTGATAAGATGTCTAAATTTTCTATACCTTGGCCAAAATGGCTCCAATGGCTTACTCCATCCTTGGGCCCAATATTGATTGGCATACTTCCTCTTATGGGAGCTCCAATAGCTATGCACTGTATTGTAATTTCGATTAATAATACTGTGGCCTCTATGACCACTTCCTTCTTACTTTTAAAAAACAAAAAGGGAGGAGATGTAGGAAACCAGGATGCCAGGGAAGCTGCTGGACTTATGTTTGGGTATGGACTTTCAAGCACTGCCCTGAATGGGGTAGTCACCATTTTTGGAACAGAGAATGGTGAAAGGCTGGGTAGGGCAGATGCCACGCCCATCTGGGGGATCCTCCCTGCAGGATCAAGATGAGGCACACTGAGCACACTGGGAAAAAGGGGTGGAGCTTCTGCCATATTGAGGACCCAACAACTGGCAAACACGGCACAGAGACAGGGGCGGGAGATGGATGAGGAGTGCATTTCAAATATAGAAAAGGAAAAGCATATAAGAATCTGTGTTTTTGTAAGTCACCCCTCCCAAATGTGGGGTGGGGGGGCAGGGTCTCCTGAAGCCCCAACCTTAGTTGAGGAACTATTGGCAACTAATAACTCCTGAGAGAGGGACCCTTGGTTTTCTTTAAGGGTTTGATGCTAATTAAGTTAACAATGCTACAGTGGTTGGACCCACATGGAAAGACATTTGGGGATGCAAATTTGACTTGTTAGGGCAGAGCACATGAAATCTGTATTGGGGGGGCTGTAAGAGGGGTCTAGGTAGAGGAGGGAATCTAAATATGATCAAAATATACTGTATGAAATTTGCAAAAAATTTCAACTGAGTCCGGACAAGAAAGGTATCTGAGCAAGCCAGGGGAAGCAAGCCAGTAAGCAGTGTTCCTCAGTGATCTCCATTTCAGTTCCTGCCTTGGCTTCCCTCAAAGATGAACTGTAACCTGAAAGCTGAAATAAACATTTGCTCCACTGTGATGGTTTGAATGAAAATGTCCCCCATAGTCTTCAAGTATTTGGACATTTTGCCCCCAGATGGTGGTGCTGTTTTGGAAGGTTTTAGAAGGTGTGGCTTTCCTGGAGGAAGCACGTCCCTGGGGGTCGGCTTAGAGAATTAAGCCTTGCTGGATCTCCAGTCTCTCTTGCTTCCTGTGCCTTCCTGTGTGATGATGTGAGAGCTTCATTTCTGCTGCTCCTGCTCCAGCCACCTCCAGCCACCATGCCTCCCTGCCATGACGGACTGTAATTCCCCTGGAACTGTAGGCTCAAATAAATTCTTTCTTCTATAAATTGCTTGGGCCAGCGTTTCTATTACAGCAACAGAAAAGTGACTGATACATCTACCAAGTTGCTTTTGGTGTTTCTCATAGCAACAGGGAAATGACCAATGCAGGTGCTAAGCCTAGAGGCTCTAGAAACACAAGAATACTCAAGCACACATGCCATTAGCAACACACGGCCACTGAGAAATTCTGCTGTACACTTGGCACAGAAAAAGGCAAACAGCTTTGCCAGGCTAATAATGAAATTTTCAGGGTGAAAACAAGAGAGACCTGTCCTTGTTAAGGCAAATAAAGCTGGAGACTTTCTCTCCCAAGTACCTCCTCGATTTTAACTGCAAGGGAAGAAAGTGTAGACCTCTTCCCTGCAAATAACAAACAACTCCTAGTGTGCGGAGGGAGCCTCTCATGAGCACCAGGATCCAACCTTCAATGGATGAGTAGATAAAGATGTGGTCTACTTATACAGTGGAATTTAGTCAACCTTTGAAAAAAACAAAAAACTAACTTGATACATGCTCCAATGTGGATGAGCCTTGGGATAGGATGCTAAGTAAATAGGCCAGTCACAAAGCAAACTGTTCAAAGTGACTCCGTTTTGCTCTGACTGCATTTTGTGCTCTACCTAGGTGCTCTGCTAACCACACCCCACCAGGCAGAACACCCTCATCAGCCAGAGATCCTCCACCTGCCTCTGCCTCTGCCTCCTGAGTGCTGGGATTAAAGCAGAGGGCCACCACACCCAGCTTGCCTGGCTTTTTTTGGTCTTTTGGAGACAGGGTCTCCCTGTAGCCCCAGCAGGCCTGGAAATCACTATGCAGGCTAGGCTGGCCTCAGTCTCACAGAGATCCACCTGCCTCTGCCTCCTGAGTGCCGGGATTAAAGGTGTATGCCACCACACCTGGCACTGGTAATTAATTTTCACCTGGCCTTGGACATTTGATCCTGTAAAAGGGGATAGAATCCAGGCAGTTTGGAAATGTTGCAGATCCAGAGCCTAGTCACAAAGCTGGGGACATCTTTGACCTCCTAAATAGCCACCCCTGGCCAAACTCAGTTTCTGAATGAACATTCTTGTGACTAATAAAAAGTACTACTTTAGCAGACCACTATATCCCACCAACCAAAAAGCTAAGAATGCCATCAGGCCTTTAATCCCAGCACTTGGAAGGCAGAGGCAGAGGCAGGTGGATCTCTGTGAGTTCATGGCCTGCCTGGTCTACATAGTGAGTTCCAGGCCAGCTGGGGCTACAGGGAGACCCTGTCTCAAAAAGACCAAAAAGAAAAAAAAAATGTCCAACAGACAGCATCTGAGACCTATAGTAGAACCCCCCCCCAACCTTTGCTAGGACCTGCCTACTGATTGCATCTAACAGTGTCCTGATTTATGAGTTTTTCTGTTCAGTTACTATAAAAAAGGTAATGTAGCTGTTACCACGTTGAAACATGGAATTTGGGGTAACTTGAATCTGTGTCCCCTGGGCCATGGTCACTCATATTTGGCTCCAGAATAAACTCTCCCTTATCCCCCTTGAGGTGAGTTATGATTTTGCGTGGACACTGGGAAAGGTGCCTGGCAAAAGGTTCTGTCAATGTTAACTCCACCCGCATCGTTTTAAAAAAGAAATCGTGTGGTAAAATCAGATTTACCACAGTGATCACTTTGGGAAGCTCTTCCCGGGAGCCGCAGAGGGTCTCAGAGGGGGGTCCAACTTCGCGGCATGCAGGTCAGGCCATCAGGCTGGCAAGTGCGGAATGGGGGTGCCCCAGGAGTTAGGGACAGCCGGCCGGAGGCTGCTCCTCCCGACCCACCCTCCGGGGATCGCATCCCAGATTACAAGGCAAACCACTTTGCTGGGGCGCGCCCGCTCCTCTTCCTCCGAGGCTGGACCGGGAAGGTGAAGCCCTCCCGACCCCAGCTGCGCCCCTCTCTCGGCTGCAGGGGTCCCCGGGGACCACGGGCGCCCGGGAAGGAGGCCCTGCGCCCCGGACAGCCGCAGCGGAGGGCACGCGGGCGACCTCCCCCACTAACCTGCGAACCCTGAGCCGAGCCGGAGCAGCACGTGCGGCTGCAGCGCGGTGCGAGCTCTTAAAGCCGCCTGGGCCGGCCCTGCGGCGCACGATCCCCAGGCCCCGCCCGGGCCTCCCTGGCGCTGCGCCCAGGCCACCCACCCCCACCCTATGGACGCCCACCGCCAGCCCACACCCACACCTGGGAGGGAGCAGCCCCACCTTCACCCCCTGCACCGGGGTGCGGCCCTGCCGGAGCTGCCACTGTCCCCGCACAGGGAAGCCTTCTGGACTTGCAGATGGAAAGTTCTGCAGGAAAAGCGGCCTGAGTTTGGAGATGTGGCCTAGCGACAAAACACCCAGGTCCAGGTAAGTGGCTTTCGAGGGTGGGATCGCAGAGCGAGGTCACCTACGGGAGCAGGATTGGAACTTCGGAGTGGCAGCCCCCCACCCACACCTGCTGAGTCAGGCTCCCTGGGGAGCCCGCTGATGGCCTCTGCTCTTTGACGCTCGCAATAGTTTGACATGGACCTGGGGACGTAAACTGAAGTTACCAAAAGAAAAGACACCAGCAAAACCAGCGCCAAAGTTAAACATTCCACAAGGCTGACCGGCGACAAATTGTGAACAGTGGCAATAGTGCAGGTTGGGACGCGAAATTATCTGGGGCAATCTCGGCCCCTAAATAGCCATTTATTGCTCACCTCCGTGTGTAACATCCAAGTGACTACCAGGTTAATCCTTTTGGAATGCACAAACCGACCCCTGGCTTCCAGCACTCCAGAGGCTAAGGAAGTCATCAGATAACACCGAGGGCTGGCACAGGGATTTCCTCTCCGCTGCAGCCTGTTGTGACATTCCCACCACTGGATTTTTGAAATGTCTTAATTTAGAATTTTTCTTTGTTCTGTACTATAAAAACTTAATGAAAATGTTCCCATATTGGAATATGGTATTTGTAACCTGAATTGTGTTCCTGGACCATGGTCCCTCATATCTGGTCCCAGAATAAACTCTATTCACTTTGAGCTGAGAGCTTTGTTTTTGTGTGGTCACACTGAATAAGCCTCCTTCACCATAGCTCTGCTTTTCACTCTATCTCTTTAATTTAAAAAATATTTTACTTACTATTTTTATTTTATGTGTAAGTGCACCCATGTCATGCAACGCCCTCAGAGGTCAGAAGAGGATGTTAGATTCCCCTGGAACTGGAGCTACAGAAGGTTGTTAACCACTATGTGGGTTCTGGGAATCGAACCCGGGTCCTCTGCATGAGTACTCAGTGCTCTTACCCACTGAGCCACCTCTCCAGCCCCAATTTTTTTATTTTAATTTTATGTGTATGAGTGTACTGCCTGCATGTGTGTAAGTGTACCCATGTCATGTAATGCCTTTGAGGTCAGAAGAGGGTGTCCCTGGAACTGGAGTTACAAACAGTTGTTAGCCGCCATGTGGGTGCTGGGAATTGAACCCTGGACCTCTGGAAAAGCAATCACTGCTCTTAACCTCAGAACTGTCTCCCCAGCCCCTATATCTCTTTGATTGGTGTATTGAGGTGGCCAGGGTTGAGGCTTTAACCCTAAAAATTCCAGTAATACAAAGTCAAGGTTTCCAAGCACTAGGGGCTTGGTAGTCACAGTGTGATCCCAGGGTAAAGCAGCTTTCCCAAACCCAAACTGAAAATATCTACCCCCCCACCCCCGTAACAAAACCTGGAAGTAATCTGTGCCCTCCATAGGGTGGGGAAAACAGCTATCAGGTCTCTTCCACCACCTCTGAAGTGATAGGTGCTGATTTCCCAAGGACCTGGAAGGCCTCTGGTCTGTGGCCACCTACGACCTAGTGGGTTTGAATCCTAAGTGGGTGGCTAAGAGGCTCTGAGGTCAGTCCCACTCAGGGACCACTCTGCTGTGGTCAGTCCCACTCAGGGGCCACCCTGCTGTGGGCCTCTGGGCTGTAGACCCACACTGGGCTCTTGCTCCTGCCAGCCTGGCTCTCCAGGTCAGTGTCTGCCCCACATCCTTAGCTTTCAGTCACCAAAGTACTTTCTGCAAGCCTTAGTAAGGAGGATAGAATTGCCCTCCGTTTCCAGTGTGAGGCTTTGGCTCTCAGAGCACAAGCCCAAACGATAAACAGTGAACAGACATCTTCCAGTCCATCCTGATCTAGAGAACTGAAAGGGAGCTGGAGAGATGGTTCAGCCTCTAAGAGCACTGGCTCTTGCAGTGGACCCTGGCTTAGTTCCCAGCACTCACATACAGCTAATGACCATCCTTAACTCCAATTTCAGGGTATTTGATGCCCTCTTCTGGCCTCCTTGGGTATTGCACAACATGGGTGCACTTTGCATGCAAGCAAAACACTCACAGCTCTTAAAAAGAGCCAGGTGTGGTGGCACAAGCCTTTAATCCCAGCACTTGGGAGGCAAAGGCAGGTGGATCTCTGTGAGTTCGAAACCAGCCTGGTCTACATAGTGAGTTCCACCTGTCTCAAAACAAACAAACAGAAAAACAAGAGTTAAGTGAGGGCTGGGGCTGGGCTGAGTTGGTAGTGGTTGCCTAGTGTGTACACAGCTCTAGTTGTGATCCTTAACACTGAGTAAAATCCTGCGGTGGTGGCACATGCCTGCAATCCCAGCACTAGGGAGAGAGACAGGAGGATCAGAAGTACAAGGTTGCCAGGCATGGTGGCGCACAGCTTTATTCGCAGCAGGCAGATCTCTGTGAATTGAGGTCGGCCTGATCTATATAGTGATTTCCAGGCCAGGCCAGCTGAGGCTACAAGGAGACCCTGTCTCAAAAAGACCAAAAAAAGAAAAAGAAAAAAAAAGAATTTTAAAAGCATTTTAAGATACATAGCAAGTTCACATGGTGGTGCATGCCTTTAATCCCAGCACTCAGGAGGCAGAGGCAGGCAGATCTCTGTGAGTTCAAGGCCAACCTGGTCTACATAGTGAGTTCCAGGACAGCTGGGGCTACAGAGAGACCCTGTCTCAAAAGATCTGCCCCATAAAAGTCCACCATCAATGAAGATACAATTTTAGAAGAATATCACAATGTACAACTGCTTTCCTCCTCTCCCTCCTCCTCCTCTTCCTTCTCCTTCTCCTCCTCCTCCTCCTCCCTCTTCCTCTTGCTGCTCCTTTCCTCCTCCCTCTCCTCCTTTTTCTTCTTCCTCTCTCTCTCTCTCTCTCTCTCTCTCTCTCTCTCTTTCTTTCAAGTCTGTAGCTCTAGCTGGCCACAATCGAAACAACTCTTTCTTACAGAATTTCAACTGGAGGCTGAAGGGATGGTACATGATCGCAGAACACTTACTGCTCTACCAAAGGACTCAGGTTTGGTTCCCAGCACCCACATGGTGGCTGACAACTGTCTGTAACTCCAGTTCCAGGGGATCCAATGCCCTCTTCTGGCTTCTGAGGGCTTGCATGACATAGGTGCACTTATGTGCAGGCAAAACACCCATACATGTAAAATAAAAGTTAATTTTTAAAGAAATTTAAAAAGAGCCGGGCCTGGTGGCACATGCCCATCACTTGGGAGGCAGAGGCAAGCAAATCTCTGAGATCGAGGCCAGCCTGGTTTACATAGCAAGTTTCAGGCCAGCTGGAGCTACAGGAAGATCCTGTCTCAAAAAGACCAAAAAAAAAAAAATTTTTTTTAAAGAATTTCAATTAAATGCAAATATCAAACAAAATCACTGAAGGAACATCTGGACTGTCATTCCTCAAGCAATTGTCCACAGGCTAAACAGTGTCTGGGAGACCTAGGAAAAACAGATTTGCCCAGTCTCAAAGCATTTCTCTCCCAACAAATGTTACTTCACAGTGAAGAAAATTGGCAATCTCCATCTTAGCATGTGACACGGACTCACCGCACAGCATGTACCACCTTGATGTTTCCTCAAATCCAGCAATATGCAGCCTTGGTCTCAGGAGAAAATATCCCACCATCTGCATGGAAGAACAGACCACAAACAGACTAAGTCACAAAACCAAGGCAGAGGTGCTGTCTGATTAGAGAAGTGTGAGGCAGGGTGAGTAGCATAGGAAGAAAAAAAGGCATTAGTGGAAAAACTGGTGAAACCTGTAGTTTTATTCATGGGATTGCCCCAGTTAGTTTCTCAGTGTTGAGAATTGTCCTGGGGTTATGCGAGATGATATCAGGGAAGCAAGATGATGCGGCATAGGGGAACTCGGTGATGTTTTGCAAGCACTCCCCTACAGAGCACAGTCCCAGCTGCTCTTAGTCTATTTTTCCAGTTCCCTTTGTAAGTACAAAATGGTCTTTAAAAAAGGATGTTGGGGGGAGTTGGAGAAATGGCTCAAATGTTAGGAGCACTGACTGCTCTTGCAGAGGACCTGGGTTCGATTCCTAGCACCCACATGGCAGCTAACAACCATTCACAACTCCAGTTCCAGGGGATCTGACCCCCTCTCCTGATCTCTGGCATTACACGACACGGGTGCACCTATATACGTGTAGGCAATACACACTCATACACATAAAAATAATAAGGGCCTGGAGAGATGGCTCAGCAGTTAAGAACACTGATTGCTCTTGCAGAGGACCTGGGTTCGATTTCCAGCACCCACATGGCGGCTACGATCTGTCCTAAACTCCAGTTCCAGGAGAATCCAAAACCCTCTTCTGACCTCCACAGCATTGCATGACACAGGTGAACTCACATACATGCAGGCAATACACTCATACACATAAAATAAAAATAATAAAATATTTAAAAATAATATAATAATAATAGAATATTTTTAAAAAACAGGTTGTGATGCTACATGCCTGTAATCCCAGCACTCACTCGGGAGGTGGAGGCAGGAGGATCAAAAGTTCAAGGTCATCCTAAGATACATATCGAGTTGGAGTCCAGCTTGGCCTACATGAGACCCTGTCTCAAAAAAAATAAATAAAACCTTAATAACGAAAAATACATGCAATAAAATTTGTCAATAAAAATTGCACTAATGGGGTTGGAGAAATGGCTCAGTGGTTAAGAGCACTGACTGCTCTTTCAGAGGACCTGGGTTCATTTCCCAGCACCCACATGGTGACTAACAACCACCCATAACTCCATTCCAGGGGATCCAACTCCCTCAATGTCCCTGCACCTCCAGCTTGCAGATCTTGGGCCTTAAACTCCACAGCTGTACAAACCAGTCCCTTGTCATCTCTCTTATTGTCCAGAGTGCCCTAAGTCATTCAAGTGCTGCTCAGCACCCATGAGAATTTGCGCAGCCATGCCCCCAACCCTGGCTTGGATGCTAAAATCCTTGGGTGCTGAAGTCTCTTATATGAAATGGCATGTTTGCATATAACTCACATCCTTTTTATATGTTAAAACTTCTTGAGATTTAAAATGCCTAATACAATGTAAATGGTGGTTTGGTTATACTGTTTAGAGAATGACATGTTCAGTATAGATACAATTTATTTTAAATTCATTGTTGGTTGAATCTCTAGATGTGGAACCGTCAGACAAAGGATCTTCAGGGATTTGGTCTCTGCTGGGGGAGGAGGGGTACATGGAGGGGTACAGTATCCCTAGGGTACTGAGGGATGACTGATTGTAGTTAAGATGACATCATTACAGAGGAGTTTGATTTAATAAGACTGGAGACTAAAAGAGATATATTTGGACACGGAAACACATAGAGGGTTTTATCCATATGCTGATTAACAATCAGTTAATGCTTCTATAAACCAAAGAATGTCAAAGGTTTGCTGCCAAAAAGCTATGAAAATCTGGGTGTGGTGGCACACAACTTTAATCCCAGCCCTCAGGGAGCAGAGGCAGGTGGACCTCTGTGAGACTGAGGCCAGCCTGATCTACATAGTGAGTTCCAGGCCAGCTGGGGCTACAGGGAGACCCTGTCTCAAGAACAACAAAAAGAGCACTGTAAAGGTAAATGGGGCTCCTGGCGTGACTCCTGTGGCTCACAGGAGATGTTGAAATCAAGCAGCTCCAACTTCTTTTAGCTCTTCATTGTGACATGGGGGTTATGGATTTGTTGCTCATAAACTTTAGTAAGCATTTTCTTTTCTAATATTTATTATTTTTATTTTTTATGTGTATGAATATACTGCCTGCATGTTCATAAGTGCACCTCTGTCATGCAATACCTGCAGAGGTCAGAAGAGGACATTGGAACTGGAACTGGAGTTAAGGACCATTGTTAGCCACCATGTTGATGCTGGGGATTGAACCCTAGTACTTTGCAAGAGCAGCCAGTGCTCTTATCCATTGAGCCATCTCTCTAGCCCCATAGAAACATTTTCAGTACCCTCAGAAATAACAAAATTTTAGCCACGATTAGTGGTATATGCCTTTAATCCCAGCATTTGGGAGACAGAGGCAGGCAGATCTCTGAATTTGAGGCCAGCCAGGACTACATAGTGAGACCCTGTCTCAAAAATGATTTTTTTTTTTTAATGTTTTGGATTAGGATTGTGGCTCTGATCCCAAATCCAGGAGCTGCTGCCAGGAACACAGGGGAGAGGGCAATTAAATCCCATACGCTTAATGGGGTTACTGATAGTCACATGGGTTATACAATGTAACTAAAAAGAGGTCAGCCATGCAGAAGCGTGAACCACAGCTATGTTATAAATGTGGGGGTATGTTGTGGGTATGTGAAGATTTGTTAAAGGTTGTCCAGAGGCTAGAAAATCTTTTACTGGCTCTGAACCCAAACTGAGCGCCCAGAGAGGAGGGCGTGGCCACTTTGCATAATAAAAGCTATGCCCCAGGCAGGGGAAGAAGAAAAGGCCAGGGAGGTCCTGGCAGATCCAGTTGCAGAGCTTGAGAGAAAAAAAAAATTCAGACACTTTGACTTAGGTAAGGTCCAAGGACTCAGAGGAAAAGACAGAGAATAGTAAAAAAGAAAATGACCTAAAAATAAAAGTAGCTAAGGCTGCCCCTCAGATTCAACTGTTGATGCAAAAGGAAAAAAAAAAAAAAAAAGCCTCAGGCGCCTGCGGACGCAGAGTCCCGCTCGGGTCAGGACTTGCGTGCCGGGCTTAGTTTGGGGGGGCTTTTTATAGAGCAGAAGCAAGGTACAGAAGCAGATGCATGGTTACAAGATTATTATTAGTGCATTTCAATGGGTACAAGGTATGAGGAAACAGTATTGCCAAATTCAGAGGGGGCTATGGGTGAAACTGATTGTTATCGTTAACTTCCCAGTAGGGGCTGTTATCACTAACTTCCCGGTAGGGGCCTCAGGGTGGTGGCAGGTGGTCCGACTGCAAATGTCCTATCTTCCACTGCTAGTTTCACAAGACCTGGGTTAGAATCTTGGCTTATCGAATGGCTGATTACAGTTCTTTTTCTAAAATGGCCTTCCTGCTGTCAGTCGGGTCTTTCAAATGGTTTTACTAAGCCCTTTGATGGAACAGGATCTTTGTATAGTGAGAGAGGCTTTGGCAAATCTAAATGATTCTGAACAGCACGTAAAACATGTCTGTAAAATAACAGAACACCCTGTAAGAGATATAAAAAAAGACCAGACTAAAGAAATGTTCCACTTGGGTTACTCGAACACAAATGTGGTAAGACTTATGTCAAGCCCAAATTCCCAGAGAAAAAATTGATAGAAAACCAAATTCGGTATTAAGGCATTTCTGGAAGGCTTTAAAACCAGAAAATTGGTTTACAAAAGACATCCAAACAATAAAAACTGTCCCAGGGGTGGTTAAAAATCCCCAAGGATTAAATAAGATGCATTTCTCTTCTGATAAAGACTATACTAGCAGTGGAAGCAGTTTTTCCCACCAAGTTCTCCCCCAGCAACCTGGTGTGGTCAATGGGAAAATGACAGATGTGGCTACAGTCAGGAGGCAGACCCAGGGCCTGCCAGACTCAGGGAACCAACAAGTGCAGCGGGGATAAGAGAAGCCCTCTGCCTCCTTAGTCCAGTACAGGGTCAGGCAACCGGAGCCAACACCTGTAAGTGTATCAAGAATAAAAGAATATAAAGAGACTCCATGTAAAATCCCCCAAGTGTGAAATTACTCCAAAGGGATAGCTAAAAATGGTAAAGAGCTAACCAAATTAATGCCTCATACTCATGCTATGGTACCTAACAAGGATCTATGGAGAAAACAGTTAATATGAATGGACAAAACCTTCCATGCTGTGTGAGACCTTGTCTATGATTGATTTAATATATAATGTTAAAGTTCCTTTGAGTGTTTTACAGATGTGAAACCCATTTGAAAAATGCCTGAAGAAGCAAAGGCCAGGTGTAACTGTAATATTCTTGGGAGTTTTATGTAGGTTGGGTAAGATGAGGACAGAGACTCCCAAATTATACAACTCTTAAGAAAATCTACAGTACCAGAGGTGGGGT
>NW_008333388.1:669829-675786 GCF_000622305.1 Nannospalax galili
AGATCTGGCAAGGCTTAAGAACTCTCTAAGCCCACCCCCAATGACGTGCTTCCTCCAGGATAGCCACAACTTCTAAAACCTCTCAAAATGGCGCCATCATCTGGGGACAAAATGTCCAAATACTTGGAGCCTATGGGGGACATTTTCATTCAAACCACCACACTCCTGCTGAGCTGTTGGTCAGAGAGAGATCCTATAGGTCCTCATATTCACCAAGGCTATTGCCACTAATGTCAGTTGTACACGAGAAAGGTCAGTAAGGCCATGTTGCTGAAGACTCTGCATGTTATGAGCATGGGAGGAGAAGAGATGGAGCTGAGACTAAGCCAAAAAACTCCATGCCACTGGATGGATGACGTTCACATTGCCAGAAGGTGCTATGCAGATGGTTGGGAAAGAAAGGATCCCCTATGATTCCACTCAACAATGGACCCCCACATGCTGCACACTATGGACATGCCAAGCAATGCCTGCAAGTGCAATAATGGCTCAACCAACATACGTACAACTGATAAATTTCTAATTGGATAAGGCCCGCTCCTAGAGGTGGAACACACATCTGGTGCTGTAGACCAGGCCAACGCATTGTGTCGAAAAAGGCTACAGGCCCTAATGGGGAAGCCATCACAAGTATGCTGTTTATTGAATATAGTACACCTACTGGGATATCTTCTAGGCATTTGTATTTACATTCATGTTTGTTTATATGTGCCTACTCCCTTCCATTTGCCTTTATAGTAGAAAAAACACCACTGAGATAGAGCAATGGCCACAGCTTAAAGACAAATAATGGGGAGGCCCAAGAAGTCACTATCTTGCCATGATACAAGAGAGATCTCCCTACATCTGTCACCCCCTCCAAGGCTCAGGGACCTTAGCAGAAGATTGACAGAAAGATTTTAAGAGCAGAGGAAAGGGGTGGAGAGTGTTCCCCAGGGGTCCTGGTTCCTCCAAGGGGCGGGGCCTGCTGGGGAGAATTGACTGTGGAGAGTTAGTTGCAGAAGGAGGGGCTTGTGGTGCCATCTTGGGACAGAAGCCGTGAGCCACCAGGAACACACGGCGGTGGGCATAGAGAAAAAGATGGCCCCGGTGTCTCACCCGTGTAACGAGAGGCAGCATTTATGGACCTGCCCAAGATGCGTGGGCAAAAGTCAACAGAGAGCGTGGGCAGGTGTGGAAGTGATCTGGAATGGTGGCAGCCTGCCGTGCAGAGCTGGTGCTGGGTGCTGGGTGCTGGGCATTAGTCTAAGTTTAGCCATCCCCAAGATAAAAAGTATAATAAATGCACATAGAAATATGTTATGTGGTTTGTCTGATAGCACAGGAGACCCCGAGAGAACTTGGGTGACAGGTATGAACAGAGACAACTTTCTTTCTAATTTGCATGCTTATTATTTCCTGATTTTGTCTTGTGCCATTTGCTAGGGATTCTATTGTGGTACCAAGAGAAGTTGTTGGTCTGTTTGCCTTCTGCTAGTAAGCAAGAGCCAGTTCCTTACCATTTAGTATGTTAGGTGCAGGTTTTTAATTTTTATTTATTTTTACTATTTTTTAAAAAATTTTAAGTGTATGTGCACACTGCCAAAGGAGTTCCAAAGAGTACATCAGATCCCCTGGAACTAGAGTTACAGGCTGTTGTAAACTATGGACTTGGGTGCTGAGAACCCAACTTGGGACCTCCAGAAGAGACCTTGAGTCATGTCCTCAGCCCCCTGGGATTTAATTTTGTAAGATATTTATCAAATAGATGATGTTCTACTGTTTGCTGGCAAAAATTACAAACACAAAGGGAGGTCAGATGGTGTGAAATGTTTTTTTCTTCACCTGAGACACATACAGCTTTTATTCCTTAGTCTGTTGACAGGTTACATTAATGATTGATTGGTTGATTGATTGATTGGTTGATTGGATTGATTTAGAGACAGTGTCTCCCTGTAGCCACAGCCAGCCTGGAGCTTGCTATGTAGACCAGGCTGGTCTCAACTTCACAGAGATCCACCTCCCTCTGCCTCCCGAATGCTGGGATTAAAGGCATGTGCCCCGATGCCCGCATTAGTCTCTACTTCCCAACTATTGCTCCCAGCTAGCTATGTATCAGCTTCTGCTTGCTTTTCTGAAAGTGATGGTATCTGACCCTCTTTGTTCACCCCCAGAACTTCTAACAGCAGGCAGATTGGCATTACTGAAGCCTTAGGAGCAGCAGAGGAAATGACACATGATTTGAAAGTCACTGCTGTCTGAAACTCTGGGAGAACACTTTAGATGCATGGACTGTCACATTTCCAGCTGGCTCTTCTCCGCCTTCCTCTGCAGATGCTTCTTCGGGGCTTCAGTTTTCATCTTGAGACTCCGATGGACTTTTCTTTTCTGCGACAGGATCTCATGTAACCCAGGCTGGCCTTAAACTTGCTGTGTAGCCAAGCAAGGATGGCTTGAACTTCTGATCCTTCTGCTTCTACCTCCTCAGTGCTGTGATTACAGACATGCACCACTACACTCCCTGTTTTATGTACTGCTGGGGATTGAATCCAGGGGCTTTCTGCATACTCTGCAAGCAGCCTCTGCCTCCCGAATGCTGGGATTAAAGGCATGTGCCCCGATGCCCGCATTAGTGATTTTTAAATGCTGAACTGGCTTTGTGTCTTTGGGATATTACATCATTCCTTTTTTCAGTTTTCCCAATCTCTTCCTGATTGAGAAGTCTAATCCACTTAAAGTGACTGCTAACAAGGAAAGACTTCCCTGCAGTTTTCAGCATATTTTGTAACTTTCTGTCCCTTGTTTCCTCCATTCCTGCCGTTTCCCCATGTTGTTTTTTGTAGTCACATATTTTGATTCTTTAATTTCCTTTCCTATTTTCTATATTATCTAACAATCCTCATGGGGCAGCAGGCTTGCTGGGTTGAGGGTCGAGGTCCTGTAAAACTTTATACAGGGTTGATCTAGGAAGAGCACGTGGTAATGAGTCATTAGGGCATTTGACATCCATTTCTCTCGAGTTATCCTCAGGAGGACTTTCACTGAGTGAGGAGTGGTTAAGGGAAATCTTACCAAGGCAATTTATCAGTTTCCTTTACAGGTTGGCCATCCAGCTAATACCGAAGTGGTGAGGGTCCCTAACTAAACCAAAGGAATGCCATTTTAAAGTGACCTCCCATTTCTAAATAAGTTAATAGTTTAATGTAGGGTGAATTTTGTACTTTTTGTTTCCTTGCAACCTTTGAAACCTTTGACACCAAAAACAATGCACAATACCGGGGAGCCGAATAACCACAAATCCCATAGAATGTCTTGATCAAGAACACAGGCAACTGCTAAATTGCAAACACCTGCTTCCGTAAATGTGCTTGCTTGTTTAAGCGCGGATAAGGGATCATGATTGAGTATTTTTGGAAATTAAACTCTGACCATTGTACTTGTCTATAAAAACTAACTGCAGTGGTGAATTGAGGCTGTTCTCTGAGCACTCACCCGGAGCCTAGGGACAGCCGGGCTGTGAATAAAGCTTCCTTCCTTGCTTTTCACTGGCGAGTGGTGACTGCTGATTTGTAGCTTACTACAATACATGAGCTAGGCTTTTAGATAGGTAAGCCATAGGCTGTTTCCATGGCCCCAAGGTTTGGCTTGGTTACATTTGGGAGAGAACAGGCTCCTTGTTCAGTCTCGGTCCATTCGAGGGGTTGGTTCCCTTAAAGGCTGCCATACAGAGGTTTGGCTACTTCAGCAAATCCAAAAGTCCATAGGCAACAATAGCTGACTGCCCCCAGGAATTTCCTTACTTGTCAGACCTGGGGCGTTAGTCTCAGTCCATACACAAGGGAATAGTTGTTGCAGGTCCTGTAAATAGTTGGAGGCTGGGTATCTTTGTTAACAGTTCTGGTTGCAGGAGATATTCTTTAGACAAGGGGCAAGTCACCAGAACCCTAGCTGGGGTCAAATCTGAGCATACAGCAAGACCTGCCTTCGTTCCCCAAAAGAGGTGGTGGCCCTTACTTTTTTAGCGTCTCTTTTTAGTCTGCTGTTGTTGTTGCTGCTGCCTCCGGTTTCCTTCTTTAGGCTTCCGGTCATCCACCTTTCTGAAAGTTGTTATCATCGTCCTGGTTAACTTGGTGATTTCTAACAACTGTGACCTATCTAGGTTTTGTAACTTTTTTTTAATGTCTGGGACGGACTGGGTAATGAAAGGGCAAACATTTATGGTCTGCTGGCTTTCTGGAGCATCCAGATAAGCCTCTCTAAGGCACTCCAGGAACCCAGCAGGTGATTCTTGAGGTTCCCGAATGACTAACCTCACCTATCTTAGAAAGGTTTGTGGGCTTCCTAGTAACTGCCTTTATTCCCCCTAAAAGGACTCGGTGAAAGTTGTCCAAATCCCCCTTACCTCAGTCAGAACTGGGGTCTTAGTCAGGTCTCTCACATGAGAAAAACCTTCCTGAGCCAGGCCTGAGGCCCGAGGCAGGGGTGCAGCCCAGCTAGTTTGGCCTGGGAGGCCCGCCCGCTCTTCCACTGCTGTGTAGAGGGTGACTAGGAGTTGCTGGCAGTCATGAAGTTTTTCAGGGAAAAGGGAGAATTTGGTGGTTTTTAGTTATACAGATCACTAGCAGAAGGGAACATACTCGATCTTTCGTTGCCCAGGTCCCATTGAGCCCCATCCTATCCATGGTGCCTCCCAGGGAAAGAAGGAGGCTACCTCCGGGACAGCCCATTTCATCTGCCATGGGTGCCCCCACCTCCCTCCCCAATCAGACCTCGGCCAGCAGAGGAAGCAGCCCAACTACAGGCGGCAACCCAGAAGGTGGATCAAACCATCTCTAACATACTTAAACATACATTTCAGAGAAGTCAACACTCCCCCTCCCCCTCGTAGATGACAGACAGAAACAGACAACAAATGAGACCAGCACAAATACAGACAATCATGCACTCACCTGATGGCCATCACACAAACCATTCATTCACCAGTTACAGATGGCAGCCAGCAACCTCTTACTCAGCTCCCAGGACACTGAGGTCCCAGCCTCCACTCTTAAGTGCCCTTCCAAGGGAGCCCCAGACTCTGACTCACCTCCGGAGGCTTCCAGAACAGACAAATTTTTTCAAAAATCTTTTAGGGTGGAGATATAAAAGAAAAAACCAACAGAACAGGAGGGCAGCAGGGGGCAGAAGTCCTGAGGCCTTGGACTGTTTCAAGGGATACCCCCTCTAGGAGTCTGCCAGGCCCACACTACTTCCCTGCTCTGGGCCCCCTGGGTCTGAGGTCTAATTCTTTGTGATCTCAGTAGGACCACCAAATGTTATGGGATGCTTCACCAGAGAAGACCACTCAAAGTTTTGCTGAATGAAAGTTGCTACTGGCCAGGGCTACTACACAGGGTGTCAGAAACCCAGGTGTGTAGCACCAAGTTATCTCTAGGGTAAGCTTTTATACAGAGAAACCATAACCAGGGGTGCAAAGTTGAATATCCCAATCTTACAGGTGGAGAATCCCCTTAACAATTTCTATTCTATTGAGTAACAATTACTATTTTGCAGAAGCAAGCCAAGCATAACCTACAGAAGCCATAAATCTGCAGTTAGCAGGTGCACTGCAGAACACTGTGACCTGTTCCCAAGACAACTGGGGTCCAGCTGACGTGTTCCCATAGCCTGGGCCAACTGCCTGATAATTTCAGAGACTTAGAGTCACCCTAAACTTTAACATGGTGTAGCTATGGTCAAGAAGGTGCCCTATTACACTCCAAATCTTTATACATAACAAAGACGTGTGTCTTAGTTTGTTTCTTCACTGCTGTGACAAAACACTCTGACCGGTACCAACCTGGGGAGGAAAGGGTTTATTTGTCTTACATCTCCCAGGTCACACGCAGTTCATCAGGGAGCCCAAGGCAGGAACTCAGGGCAGGAACCTGGAGGCAGGAGCTGGAACACAGGCCATGGAGGAACGCTGCTTACAGGCT
>NW_008333388.1:676145-676685 GCF_000622305.1 Nannospalax galili
AGGCTGGCTTTGAACTCACAGAGATCCACCTGCCTCTGCCTCCCAAGTGCTGGGACTAAAGGTGTGAGCCACCACACCCCGCTCCTAGTATCTTTTTATTTCACTGTGGACTCCCTGTTAGCACTGCTCAAAAGGCACATTGAGTAGTAATAAATTCCTTAACATAGATCTTTAATCTTTTGTTAAAATATTTTATTTAGGGGCTGGAGAGATAGCTCAGCAGTTAAGAACACTTGACTCTTCTTACAAAAGACCTGGGTTTGAATCCCAGCACCCACATGGCAACTAACAACTCCAGTTCCATGGGATTCAACAGCCTCTTCTGTCCTCTGAGGGCGTTGCATAACACGGGTGCACTTACCTACAAGTAGGCAATACACACATACACAAAATATAAAAATAATAAAATATTTTATTATTTATTTATTTATTTATTGGTGTTTTTGAGACAGGGTCTACCTGTAGTCCAGCTGGCCTGGAACTTACTATGTAGACCAGGTTGGCCTTGAACTCACAGAGATCTGCCTGCCTCTGCCTCCC
>NW_008333388.1:676783-754806 GCF_000622305.1 Nannospalax galili
TTGAGACAGGGTCTCCCTGTAGCCCCAGCTGGCCTGGAACTCACTATGTAAACCAGGTTGGCCTTGAACTCACAGAGATCTGCCTGCCTCTGCCTCCCAAGTGTTGGGATTAAAGGCATGTGCCACCATGCCTGGCAATTATTTTTTAACATAGGGTAGGAGTTTATTTGCACAAGAGTGGGTGGCCCACATTTACAGCTGTTCGGTAAAGTCCACACTCAAATACAGATCCCGTGACTGCCCAACAGCCCCACAAAATGGTGAGAGGTGCCTCTTGGTGTTCTCGGCGTGTGTGTGTGTGTGTGTGTGTGTATCCTTTGCCCCGCCCCCCCACATGCAGCTAAGGCTGACTGATTGGGTGAGAGGGGTAACTGACTCCTCCCTTGACTCCTAGATGAGTGTGGGAAGGAGGTGTGACTTTGTGACAATAGCTTGCCGGCATAATGGTCAGAGGACATTTCCAGTGAACACTCCACCCCTTCCTCTGACTCTTACATTCTTTCCACCAACCTCTTTTGCAAAAGTCCCTGAGCCTTGGAGGGGTGTGGGTGATCTTCCTCCCATTGTGGCAAGGCACTGAATTTTTGGTTCTCTGCATCTGTTTTCCATGGGCTGTTGGCCAGTTTCAGTGGGATTCCACCTACACCACGTGGAGGCCAGATCCAGGCGCTCTCAGGCATCTGCTGTGTTCTCAGTTTCTAAGCCAGACAGAGGCCCATAGATTTATAATCTTATGCCTTTGTTGCCATATTCACGGAGAATATTTCTAAAAACAACAGTTACGCTGGGCGTGGTGGCGCACGCCTTTAATCCCAGCACTCAGGAGGCAGAGGCAGGCACATCTTTGTGAGTCTGAGGCCAGCCTGGTCTCCATAGTGAATCCAGGACAGCTGGGGCTACAGGGAAACCCTGTCTCGAAAAGACAAAAAAAGAAAAGAAAGAAAGAAAGAAAGAAAAAAAAGACCTATAGCAGCAATAATTTTCATGTTTGTAACTGTATTTACCCATACTGGGGATTTTTTTTTTTTTCATACGGGTTCAAGTTATTGTCTAGTCTCTTTGACCCTTCCTGAATGATTTCCTGTAGTATTTCTATAGGGCACATCCACTGGTAACAAGTTCCTCAGGCTTTCCTTCACCTAGGAATATCTAGATTGCTCTGTGTTTTAAAAGATTTTATTTTTGTTTTATGAATCTGTTGGCATGTCCACATGTGTGTGTACAGAAGAGGGAGTTGGAGTTACAAGCAGTTGTGAGCTGCTGAACGTGGGTGTTGGGAACCAAACTCCAGTCCTCTGCAAGAGCAGCAGTTTCTCTTAACTGCTGAGCCACCTATAGGCCCACGCCCTCATTTCTGACAGATACATAATTCTCAGTGTTGTGTCACTGCTGCCTGGGCTCCAAGAATTCTGATGAAAAATTGGTTGAGATCTCATTGAGGAGCCCTTGACAAGTAATGAGTTTATTTTCTTTTGTGTATATGACTTTTGATGGTTTCAGTAAGTACATCTCAGTATTGATCTTAGAGTTTAAACAACTGGAGGTTGTTTTCTTGGATTTATATATTCATGCCTTTCATCAGATTTTCAGTTTTGCTTTTTTGTCTTTTCGAGACAGGGTCTCCCTGAAGCCCCAGCTGGCCTGGAAATATGTAGACCAGGCTGGCCTTGAACTCAGAGATCCAACCTGCCTCTGCCTCCCAAGTGTTGGGATTAAAGGTGTACACCACCATGCCCAGCCTTAAGTTCTTTTTTCAAATATTTTTCTGCCCCTTTCTGGGACTCCCATTATCAGCATGTTGGTCCACTTGATGGTGCCCCACAGGTCCATTCATACTCATTTTTCTTCTTTCTGCTCCAGACTGGACAGTTTCAATTGTTCTCCAAGTCTGATGATCCTTTTGTTTGATCAAACATTCTGCTAAACATTTCTGCTAACGTTTTCATTTCAGTTGTTATTTTTCAGCTCCATATTTATTTCTATATTTTCTATATTTTCCTTACATTCTCATTTTGGTGAAACATTATTTTCTTGATTTTATGTAGCACCATTCCTTTAACTCTTTGAACACATTTAAGAAAGCCATTTGCTTTTTGCCTCTGTGTTAGACTTATGATGGGGACAGGGGAGGTTTCTGTCATTTGCAGTGTCTAGTCTTGGAAGGACTGGTTCTCAAGCATGGACTTCCACCTCCCTTCATGGCCAGCTAAGGTCTTGACTCTACATGTGGTCCTGTCCTGACACAGGTCCTGACTCAGGCAATACATTCATACACATAAAATAATTTTTGAAAAAAAGTTTTTTAATATATGCCCATGTATGGAATTTCTCAGAAAAATATTACAGTAAAAAAATAAAAATACCTTAAAAAAAGAGAGAAAGCAGTTTACTCTTTTTTTTCGTAAGTCCAAAGTCTGGGCTTCCTTCAGGACAGCTATTTTATTTTTATTTTTAAAATTTTATGTGTATGCGTGCATTGCCTGCATGAAGGTAACTGCAGCCATGTCATGCAATGCCCGCGGAGGTCAGAAGAGGCTGTCAGATCCCCTAGAATTGGGGTTATGGACAGTTGTTAGCTGCCATGTGGGTGCTGGGATTCAAACCTGGGTCTTCTACAAGAACAACCAGCGTTCTTAACTGCTGAACCATCTTTCCAGCCCCAAGCTATTTTCAATTCATTCTGTTTCTTGAATGAGCTTCAATTTTCCTTTTTGGGGAACATGCATTACACACACACACACACACACACACACACACACACACACATTCTATTTTTGTTGAAAACTGGGCATTCAAATACTATAATGGAAACTAGGTTCTCACTCTTCTCTGGTGTTACTGAAGACTAGTAAAATGTTGAGTTACTTCCAAATAATACCTATTATTACTACTGAAGGTAGTGGTAGTCTGTTACTTCTAAATGATTTGTGCAAAGACTGTATTCCTTATGTGTGGTCACTTGAACTCTGTTCCTTCAGTTTGGTAAATGGTATTTTGAAAGAGATTTCCTTGAATGCCAAGAGCCTTAAATATAGTTTTAAACCACACACAAAAGCCCTTCTTCCTGTCTTTGTAGATCACCTTTACACTGGGATTCTCCGACACAGCCAGGACGCACTAAACTTGGGGGGTTGCCCGACATGAAAAGTGCCGCATGTCTTAATCTGTCCAAGAATCCACCTTAGCTTTCTATCTTGGCTCTTCTTCCCAGGCCTTAGCTGCTCTATTATACATCTTGAGATGTGTCCCAGATGTCTACAGTTTTCCTTACAGCACTTCTGAATAAGGAGAAAAATGCACCTTTTTTGGCCTGAACTCTGAATAAATTCAGAAATGAGCACTTTATCAGTCAGACGGTCCTGGTTAAAACAAAGACACTGGAAAAATTTGTGGACCGAAAAGTCTGTTATGGGCTGGGGAGATTAGTGAACTGCTTGCTATGCAGGCATGAGGACCTAAGTTCAGATCCCAGTACTCATACAAAAAAGGCAAGCATAGCAGCAGCATGTGCCTGTAATCCCAGGGTTGGGAAGGTAGAGACCAGAGGATCACTGGCTGGCTTGCTGGGGCAAGCTGGTGAATTCCAGGTTCGGTGAAAAGACTGTCTCACATACAATGGACAGCGACTGAGGAAGACACTCTAAGTCAGCCTCTGGCCTCTACATACACATGCATGTATGCACACATGTGAACATGAACACATATATGAATGCACACGTAAACACAATAATATTCTGTGCCCCCAAACTTCTGTTTGCTAGTTTTATCATTTATAGATATTGTTGAAATCTATTATTGTGATGACTTGCCACAAATAGTGACTTTCCCACATCAACGTTCCTACGTTTAGTCATTGGCATCTTACTTGAAGGACAAGGTTTCCTTTTCCTCCACTAATTTATCTTTAGTTATGTATTGGCATACCCAGTGAATCGCTAGCATACATAAACTGAATGGGAAATGCCTGTGAAGCAGAGTCATGTACCACAGCTTACATGCCATATTTCAGCCAGAAAACCAACATAGAAATAATTGAGAATATGAATGTGAAAATGTTCTTCATCATTCAACCAGGAGAATGTCAGAGATCACTGTACTATTTTGCAACTTTTTTACAGATCTCAATTTTTTTCAAAATATATGGTCAAAAACAACAATTTCAATGGAAACACTATCAGAAACCCTCACAGGGGGCTGGAGAGATGGCTCAGAGGTTAAAAGCACTGGCTGCTCTTGCAGAGGACCTGGGTTCAATTTTCAGTACTCACATGGAGACTAACGACCATTTGTAATTTCAGTTCCATGGATTCTGATGCCTTCCGTGGGTACTGCACAACACGGGTGTACTTACATACATGCAGACAATAAACTTACACACATAAAAATATTTTTAAAACCCTCACAAATACTTCAACTGTCTTAAAATCAGATTTCATATAGTGGCATTTGAATACATTCAAATTTTATTACTATTGTCAATAAATTTAACACTAGTGTCTGTGCAACAGTCCTCTGAGGCAGAGGGAGGACACTACACAAAAATTATACACTAAACAGCACTAAACATTAAACAAGACTGTTTTCCAATGCAGTAAACCAGGACTGACAATTAACTCAGAGTGAACGAGTCCAGTTATACAACATAAGTAAACTTACTACCAAGTGAACATTAAACAGAATTTTTTCCTATGTATGTGTGTATATATAGACAGGTTCACAATATAAAAACCTGTACCTTACAGCACTCTTGAGGTTTTAGCAAAGCATACATTATCAACACAACTGCCATACAGTGCAATTTTATTGGGTAAGACACAAACGACAGTGCACTTAAACCCGAGTCACATTCAAATCTATCAAGAGTACAGTCCAAATACCCAGCTACTGAACAAATACATACTCCTTTTTATAAAAAATTAAACTAAGTTGTGCAAGTACAATACTCTTAGTGCAGCTGGCAACAGATCTATAGGAATTCTAAACAATGGGATTCAGAATGCCCTTGGAATATCTCACCTCTCCACAGATGTGCAATTTGCAAGTGCAGCCAACGTCTCAGCCCGACAGACACAGGAAGCCCTGCACAGTGCAGTCATATTGTAAGTCAGAAACACAGAAAAACCCTTGGACTCACAGATGGCTTAAGAGAACAGCTCCCAGTGGGCTGTCATGAGCATAATGCTGTATCTACAGCGACTCTTTGACTTCTCAGTAAACAGAGCACAGGCTGTTCTTCCACAGGGCTGCTCAGGTGAGGAGGGCCCTGATTTCTTAAAGGAGCATTCAGGTAATGTGATGGCTAATCCTGGGTGTCAACTTGACTGGATCTGGGATTAACTGAAATGAGAGAGATCTTCTTGACTGGATCATCTGAAGCTGGAAGACACGCTCTAAATGAGGTGTTACCTTCTGATGGCAGCCCATATAAAAGGTCATGACAGAGGAGAACACCTGGCTCCTTGCTGCTTGCCTTCTCTCTTGCTGGTGAGTTCGTCTTGCTGCTGTAGACTGAAGACTTGCTGATCTTTTGGAATTTGTCAGACCTTCAGCGCCAGATAGGGACTGAGACATCCAGCCTTGTGGACTGAGCGACTACGGATTCTCAGCCTCTCCAGTGTGGTGCAGCCATTGTTGGACTACTTGGCCTCTATCCTGTGAGCTAAGCTGATAAATCTGTATACATATATATTCATTCTACCGGTTCTGTTTCTTTGGAGAACCCTGACTAATACAGGTAACAAGCTCAAAAGTTTAAATATCTAGTTCTAGACCTTCAGAGGGGTTCCTCTGGGTCTGTACGTTTAAAGGAGAAGCTGTTGTGGACAGATTATAAAGAATAAGTGAAAATGGATGTAATTTTAAGAAATAAACATGTAGAAACCTACAGTTGAAAAGAAATTAAGCATTTTGTATCATTTGCAAATAAATACAAATGGAAAAACCATTCTTCTAATGTCTTAAGATGGTGAAAAACTAAAAACATTCTTCAGTAATAACTTCAGGTTGACAAGGACAAATGGCTGCTTCCCAAACCAGACGCCAACCAGTGTCTGGGGTCTTTAAGTAGATTTTTTTTTAAATGTGAGCAAATAATGCCCCCAGTTTCACCTTCAAAAGATTGAACTGGCCAAAATTTCCCCATGACACTGACTGTATTTAACATAAAACAAACCTTACTGAATCAAAGACCAAAATCCCAGTAAACTTCACCTTTGAAAATGAAAAGCAACAAGGCCCAAGTCCACGTCGGGCCTCGAGGTCCAGAGCAGACTCTTCAGACAGTGGACTGGGGATTCTCAGGGACTGTGCACCACTGTCTTCTCAACTTTGCTCAAAAATTCTCTTTAAATTTTTGCTTTTTAAAAGCCTAATTTTTTCTTGAAATGTATGTGTGTGTGTGTTGTTTTAAACCCACTGGATTTTAGTATTTCTGCTCCCCCTCCCATTTAATACAATAAAAAGTACTGACCACTTACTGAAAAGTCTTGCCAACAAAAGTTTTCAGTTTCTTATGCAAGAAGTAACTGCTTTTTTGCTTTTCAAAAATTTAATTTGAACTTAAGAATCCCTGCACTACTGATAAAGGAAGATTCCTAACAATTGTAGATCATCTTTGTTGGGCCCACGTTATAAAATGCCCCTCAGATATACACTAGCCTTCTCTGTAAACAGAGGGTGGGTAATCTACATGAAGTCGGTATCTCACTTACTACCAGCTCTACACAGCCCAGCTTGCTCACTATTCTGCCACCGTCCTCTCTGCTAGTTTTTAAAGCCACAGCCCACAGAGGCAGCTCTCCAGCCTCATACTTAGCAAGTGCCTTCTCCTGAGTGTGTCCATTTCCTGTTACCCAATGGAAGGTAACTAACAGTAGTACTAAGAACCCTCTTCCTGTTGTACTGATGGTGTACTGTTGTTTTTGTTCTCAAACCTAGGAAAACTCTAAAATTTGCATTATTAAATGATACCAAGGTTTTTTTTGAAAGCTGAGATTTGGACAGTCTCTATGAGCAATGCTAAATGCAAATTTGTCACAAATAGTAATGACTACTGTCTCTATAGAAAAGGAAAAAGGCAAGACCCCGGGACACCGTGCTGCTCTAACTCTGGACTGCACGTCACGTTCATTAGGAAAACGGGCATAGAACTGATGGCAGCAGATCCCTCCACGACCAAGTACAATGAGACTCCTGTTTCTGGCCACAGAAGCCTCACAGCTGATCCAGACAAGCAGTGGGAATCACAGAGGAAAACATGTCCAGATGGTTTTCCTTATGGGACCATCAACTAAGAAGAACAGAACGCTTTTACCTGCAGCCTCAGGACCAACACAGGACAAACCCAATGGGCAGCACACAAACCCACAGGGCTGGCAGCTCGGAGGAGCCGAATACAGGGGTCCATTTCTTCTTTTTCAAAACAATTCACAGAAAACAGCTTCAGCAAGTCAGAGCCCTGCATTTACTTCCTTGGTCTTTCAGAGAGCCAAGGAGTCAGGCAATAATAAAACCACGCTCGGGAGGCAGCAGACAAGAGCTCACAACAGAATCTGGACTGGTGTCAAGCTTTTGTTACAGGTGAGAGGGAGGTGAGAGGAGATGGGGCAACTGGAGGAGGAAAGCAGGAACCACTTCTTATGTGGAAAGTAGCCACAGAGTCTGCTAGTCTTGTTCTGTTCTGGTTTTGGAGACAGAGGTCTCACTCTGTATCCCAGGCTGACCAGGAACCCACTATACAGGCCAGCGAGACTGGCCTCAAACTCACAAATCCTTCTGCCTCAGGTCATCCAAGTGCTGGAATTACAGACAGGTGCTTCTACACCCAGCTCCAGGGTCAATTTTCACCTCAATAGGTAACTCTAAAGGGGTCGGGGAAATGGCTATGATTCTTCAATTTTGCTTGAGTGGACAGTGTTTGCTGTAGTAAGCACTACCACAGAGAAATGTACACAGCAGGTACTGATCCACAGCGTGCAGAGCTGCAGGCATTTGGGGCATCATGCAGTCACTGCTGTTTACGTAACCCAGAGACACTGAATGGATTTCCCAGTCTAGTTAATCTGCCTAACACATAAAGGACAAATCAGCAGACAAGATAGATTCGCAAATGGTTCCAGCCAACGTGACAGTGTGTGATATTATTTAATTCTTAGAACACTTAAAAGTAAAATATACCAGCTGGGGGCATGGTGGCGCACGCCTTTAATCCCAGCACTTGGGAGGCAGAGGCAGGCAGATCTTTGTGAGTTCAAGGCCAGCCTGGTCTACATAGTGAGTTCCAGGACAGGGAGACCCTGTCTCAAACACACACACACACACACACACACACAGGAAAAAAAAACAAAAACAAACAAACAAAACACACAGAGACATATATAAACCAGTGCAGTAAGAACTTCAGACAAGGGTAGCACACCCTGGTTGAATGAAACCATATCTGTAGCTTAATTCTAACACATGAATTCTATGATGGTTTCATTTTACATCCATCATTCAATCCACATTTACATGTTTGGTCAGAAACCTGAAAATCTGAAGTGACAGTAACAGATGCGTCCGGTCAGCAGCAAACGTCTATTCAGTTCTATACTGCATGTATGTTTAGTGTCTACTCTTGAAGTAAATTTACCTTTTCTTAATGAAAATATAGGAAGACCATACCTGTTACCCTTTTAGAAATAATTTGCCTTGAATAACTGTTCTGATTTTCCCTTCTTGACAAACCAGAGTGAGAATGAATTCAGGGTTGGTAGTCCAAAACTGTTTTAAAGAGACAGTTATTTTATACAGAAGGGGGAAGAGGAAAAGGCATGTTAAACAAAACCCTGGGCTCATCAACCACTTCAGTTTTGAAGAGCACTCCTATACTTGAGTGCGAATAGCCTGGCCCATGTTTTGGATCAGCTTTTCCCTAAAGAGACCAATGCCTCAGCTGAGTCAGGACCGTTGCTCAGAAGAGCTCAGAGGCCACTGATGCCATTCCCAACAGCACCTCCAGCCTGCTCCCAATGCAATGGGCCTAATGGCCACATCAAAATGTGTGCCTGCAGTGCCTTTCATTCCTACCGTGTTGAGGAGGCCATGACAGTGCAGGGATCCCAGTCTACAGCCTTAAGGTCAAGGCTGCTGTGTGTAAGTGAACTGAGGAGCAAACAGAGGGAGGCTGACTCTGGCCTGGGGAGAGGTGGGGGGGGGTTGTTCAAGGACTCTCCCGCAGTCCATTGTCTGTTTCCAGTTCGGCCAGTTGCCGCCTCAGAACGTTGACCTTGGCTTGTAGTTCCTTGTTATGTTCGATGATGTTAACCATTTCTTCATACGCTTCATCCAAATATTTAGATGATCTGTTCCAACGCAGGAAAATTCCTGTTGAGTCCATGGATGATACACAGAAGTGAGAAAGATTCAGTGGAACAACATCATGCCATCTATCACTGTACATTTCCCATAGCTCACACTGTACATTACTCACACTGCTTTGTTTATATTTGTGTTTTGCAGCACTAGGGTCAGAACCCAGGACCTTGCACATGCCAGGCGAGTGCCCTACCATGAAGCTATGCCCCTTTCTGATTTTGAGGATAAAGTCTAAGTTGCCCAAGCTAGCCTAAAACCCATGATCCTCCTGGTTCAGCCTCCCAAGTGGATCGGATTATTGGCAGGCACCACGGCACCAACTCACACTGTGTTCCGATACACTCTAAGATATGTAAGCTTCTTAAGGTACTGAAAGAATTCAATTACAGTATTGAAGGATGATGGTTGTCATATCTATGTTCATTAGTTATCAAACATTTATCAAATAAATGAAAATACTACTCTGTCATATGCTCATGGAACAAGCCAGTTATTTTCAGTGCCATAAAGTTTCTACTTTTACAGTGTAAATTACAGAATTGTCCTCAGCTCTGTGGGATCGCCTGAGAGTGAAACCATTTTCACTGCAAAAGCAGAACCACACACTGTTACTTAAGCCTCAGCTTGTACACGGCCAGGACCCGCCTCGGCCCTGCCGCACTGTCAGTCTTCCAGGTCCATGGGCAACTTCTTCCCTCCAGTAACAACCACCCATTCATTACGGACTGGGGAGACACACAGTTCTCATCCCAGGTGACGGCTCCAGAACCCCCTGGACACCAAAACTTGGATGCCCGAGTCCTTAGATCAAATGATGTAACATCTGCTTAAAATCAAAGCACACAGGGGCTGGAGAGATGGCTTAGTGGTTAGGGGCACTGACTGCTCTTGCAGAGGACCTGGGTTCGATTCCCAGCACCCACATGGCAGCTACAAACTGTCCTCAACTCCAGTTCCAGGGGAATCTGACACCCTCTTCTGACCTCCGCAGCACCGCACGACATGGGTACACTCACATACATACAGGCAATACACTCATACACATAACACAAAAATAGTAAGTAAAATGTTAAAAATAATAAATTTTTAAAAATCAAAGCACACAATCATGTCTAGATGTAATTCCGAATTCAATGCACGTGAATAGCAGTCATACTGTATCGTTCAGGGAACGGCAGGGAAGGGGCCTACACACGTTCAGTACAGGTACAAATTTTCTTGAGTATTTCCAACCCACGGTTAGCTGGATCTATGTACATGGAATCCACAGACACAGAGGGCCTGATGCTTAAAGGACAGCTGACTTGTGCTCCTTCTAGGATGCATTCTGTTTCTCTATTATTCTTCAATGTAGAAATCACTATTAAAGCGTACCTATGACGTAAGTATCAAGAGCAGAAATCTTCCGTACCAAGAAGAGTCTTATGCTATGTATCTACCATAAGACTGCTTGATACAGAACCTTCCCCGGCCTTCCACAGGGCCTCTGTTCTTACTGCAGTGGTGGGAGTTCATCCCCACAGTAGCAGTGCTCCTCCTGTCTCCCTATCGCTATCCCACTAAGGTTTGGTGCGATCTAGTTAAATCATCTTGGGCCACCCAACTCCAAATTTGGCATTTGTCCCTAGCATCTCCTATCAGCAATTATACATTGACAGCAGCATTTAGATAAAACTATCTCAGACATCTTTCAAAAGATGTCTACATTTATTTATTTACTTGTGCGTGGGTGTGGGTGTGGGTGTGTGTAGGTCAGGGACAACCTGCTAGAGTCAGTTCTCTCCTTCCACCATATGAGTCCCGGAAATGGAACTCAGCTTGTCATATCACTGGTAGTCGGCACCTGTCTCTACTGAGCCATCTCACTGGCCCAGAAATCTTTAAAAAGGAAATAATTTATTTTGTGACCTATAACTGTCTATAACAATACGGAAAATAACTAGAGGAGTTCTGCTCTGGGCAGCCAAAGGCCTTCACAGAACCTACGCACAGAAACCTTGCTCTGGCAGCTCCGTTCCTGTACCTAGTTCTCTGCTCCGGAATACAACCATGACTAAAGATGCACTCACTGTCTTCTAAGTGATTCCAAAGAAATTACAGGGTATTTTCATAATGGTGGTTTAATGAATAGCTAATATACTTTAGGTGAGTTGTGGTAATTTTTAAAAAAATAAGCTTTGTTATTTAAGGGGATTAGCTGCAGTAGTCTGAAACATTATACATGTAATTTTAGGACACCCTTGGAAACACAGTATCGACTGCTGCTCTTCACAGACAGTGAGGCAGCACAGCTCCCACTGAAGGCCTTTTGTGGCTACTTCAGACTCCACTGCAATGATCAGCTGTGTAACTATGTGATATCATTTAACAAATAACCTACTATAATGACAGCTTCAAAAAGCAACAGATAGAAACCCTCCACAGGAGCTGACAATGTATTCATGTCCCAAGTACCTACCAACTCTCTTAAGCCAAAAGTAATATATTTCTTATCTTTTCATCCAGGGAAGACAGAATAATGAGATAAACCACAGGGCCTATCACACCATCACAGTTAATCTACAATGGGGACTGAACAGTGTGACTTAGTCAGCTGACATGAAGAGGCCACCCCCACACTGAGAAAACAGTAACACTCATACACAGTTGAGGGGGCCACAGCCAGCTGGCCATCTTCAAATACCAACCATAGCCTATGCGCCCAGGCAGCCCAGAGCACAGCTCGGGAAGAAAGCTCTGCACGGGGGAGGGGAGTTACCTTCCCACAGCTGGAGACTCTGTGGGGCCACAGAGGGCCAGATGACGAGGCTGTTGGCTTCAAAGAGCGGATTGGTGAATTTACTCAGCTCGCTGGGCCGATTGACCCATGACCACAAAGACATGGTTTTGTGTTGTAGCTTCAGCTTACACCTGATCAAGGAAGGAAATCACCATTAAAGACATCAGTTATAACAACTACTGCTAAAATGCTCCTCCTAGCAGGACAACTTCTAGTCCCCATATGACAGAAAACAAGGCTTCTAGAGAAGGTCTACACAGAGAGTTCTAGGCAAGCTGGGGCTATAGGGAGAGCCTGTCTCAAAAACACCAAAAAGAAAAAAAAATTATATATACATACATATATATATGTGTGTATAGATACATACATATATCTACACAAACACACACACACACACACACACACACACACACACACGTCAGGGGGCTGTGAGGCGGTTCGGAGGGAAAGTTGCAGGCCACCAAGCCAGAGTTCAATCCCTAGGACCTATATGGTGAAAGGAGAACTGACTCCTGCAAGTTATCCTCTGACCTCCACAACCATGACTAACACAAACCCATACCACACGCATGTATACACACACACACACACACACACACACACACACACACACGAGGGGTGCCCTGGAGAGATGGCTCAGCTGTTAGCTGCTCTTCTAGAGTCCTGAGTTCCTGCTTAGCTTGCTGCTCTTCTAGAGTCCTGAGTTCAGTTCCCAGCACTCATATCACGCAGTTCACAATTGCCTGTAACTCCAGCCCCAGATGAACCAACACCCTCTTCTGGTCTCCACAGCCGCCTACATACATGCACACACACATAGACATATAAATAATAAAATTCACTTGCACAGAAAGGCATTACTCACACAGATAAACACAGATAAATAGTAAGTCTTAAAAATATTTGTCAGAAAATGCAGTTGGCATAACTCTCACCAAGACAAAAACTGTTTTACAGGCTTGCAAGAGATGGCAGGGAAAACCAGAATCTGGTCCCATCAGGTCTGGAGATAAACCTTAATCCAGAGAATGGTACCATACTCAAAAGTCTTTTGTTATAACTGTATCTGGGACTGTATTCTAATTTAAAATAGCTAAGTAAAACAAATCAAAAGAAAATTGCTTTCTGTCTTTTTGACCCTGAGAAGCCTAGGCTATAAAAACAAAACTGATGCTCATCCTCTGGATGCCCAGCAACTGCACCCAGATGGATCAGTCAAGCACCATTTAGAAGCATCTGCCGTGAAACTTCTAAACACACCTGCACCTGATGGGCTGGGCTGGGAAGCAACACTCACTTGGAGTCTGGGGCAGACTTCTAGGTAAAATAGGCTGTCAAGACTGTGAGCAGGAACCAGAAGGCCTGTATTGAGGTCACGCTTTTAAAGACTTGTTTTTATTTTTACTTTTTAATTTTGTGTGTCTGTGTTTAGGATATATGCATGTGAGTACAGTTGCCTGCGGAGGCCTGAAGAGGATACTGGATGCCTTGGAGCTGGAATTGCATGTGGTTGTGAGCTGCCAAACTTGGGTCCTCTGCAAGAGCAATAAACTCTCTTTTAACTGCTCAGCCATCTCGGCCCCAAAGCCATGCATGTGGATCATTAACTGGCTGTGTCTCTGGACCAGTCACTTAATTTCTTTTTTTCTTTTTTTAAAAATATTTTATTATTTTTATTTATATGAGTGTGTTGCCTGCATATACGTATGTGAGTGCACCCGTGTCCTGCAATGCTGGGGAGGTCAGAAGAGGGTTTCGGATTCCCCTGGAACTGGAGTTAAGGATGGTTCGTAGCCACCATGTGGGCACTGGGAATCGAACCCGGGTCCTCTGCAAGAGCAGCCAGTGCTCTTAACCGCTGAGCCATCTCTCCACCCCCTAATTTCTTTAGCTATTACTTTCCTATACTATACAAGGGGACAGATGACACTTTTGGGTCATATGCTAAGCCTTCTCTGAAATGAAACTGGTCCTTTGGGGGCTGGAGAGATGACTCAGCGGTTAAAAGCACTGGCTGCTCTGGCAGAGGACCTGGGTTTGATTCCCAGCACCCACATGGAGGCTAACGCCTGTAACTCCAGTCCAGGGGATCCAACGCCCTCTTCTGACCTCCGCAGGCACTGCATGACATGGGTGTACTTACATACATGCAGGGAAAACACTCATACACATAAAATTAATAAATCAAATTTGAAAAAAAAGAAACTATGGTCCTACATAAAGAAATTAATGTGAAAATGGTTGTCCGGTTCACTCAAAACCTGTAAGCATCATGTCAACTAATTCTGAGCCAGTGGAATGAAGCTGAGGAGCCTCTCAACTAGCACATGCCTGGCTCACAGGAAGTTTATGCTTTGTGACTTATCTCCAACCACAGCCTCTTCCTCTTAGAGGCAACAACACTCCCTAGAGCACCCACAGGAGCTCGCTCACCTTTCACTTTCATTGCTGCCCAGGAATGTTCCAAACTGCGAGGCGTAGGCATGCTCCAAGAGCATGATGAGGAAATGCTCGTTGAATTCGAAGGAGCACGGGAACTGCCGGAGGACCTGCCACACACAGTCCAGGAAGAGGAGGAACACGGGCGCCTCCCACTTCTGCTTACTGCTGCAGTAGGCTGACTGTGCACAGCGCTGCTGGAATGGGTGCCCCGCCTAGGGAACAGACAGGACTGTGACACCAGGCCCTATTGAGACATATCCTAACATGGTGTCACACAATCACAGTGACATTTCTATTCACTGGAGCATCATAAACCCTGGGTGGCTCCTGTCCAAATGTTTTTGGTTTAAAATGACTAACTTCTGCAATTAAGGAAAAAGACATTTCCAAGTTCTTACCAAGGCTATGCAGTCAGGATGCACCCACAGGACCTGCAGTTAGTTCTCCTTGAGACAGCAAATGCAAAACTGAATGTAATGACGAGTCTATGAAGTCTTCTGGCTCGAGCCCCTACAGAGGCCTTCTAGTCATTGTCATCGTCTGCTGTTACCTGGCAGCGGTCCTGTGACCTTGGAGAGCCAGACACTGGGGAAGACTCAACCACGGGACATGAAGGGAATGAATCAACTTCCTGTGTGAAAGAGACTTAGGTCTCAAAGATCTCATGAAGGTGGTGACATTGAACTGCATCTTAAAGAATGAGGTGGATTCTGGATGGACAGGGAAGAGGCTGGGATGGAGCAGGGTGGGCAAAGGCAGAAGTGCCCAAGTCCCCGCCTTGTGGTCAGTGTCCATCCGTGTGTACACTGGAGCACCTGGGATTTTCATGTTAGGATGTTCAACATACACAGCTATCACAAGTTTTTTAAGGCCAGATGTGACGGCACATGCCTTTAATCCCAGCACTGAAGAGGCAGAGGGAGGCAGATTTCTGTGAGATCGAGGCCAGCCTGGAATGGTATATACAGCAAGTTCCAGGTCAGCTGGGGCTACAAAGTGAGACTCTGTCTCAAAAAACCCAAAAACAGTAACAACAAAGGTTGGGTTTTTATTTATTTATTTATTTTTGGGTCTTTTTGAGACCAGTTCTCCCTGTAGTCCCAGCTGTTCTGGAACTCACTATGTAGACCAGGCTGGCCTGGAACTCACAGAGATCCACCTGCCTCTGCCTCCCGAGTGCTGGGATTAAAGGTACAAGCCATTACACCCAGCAACAACACCTTTTTCAGGTGATTGAAAAGCCAAGTGAGTGATAAAAGAAAAGAGATGTGGGTGAGGGATGTAGCTCAGTGTAGATTGCTTGCTTTGCATGCACACAGCCCGGAGTTCAAGCCTCAGCACTGCCCAAAAAATAAGATGGGAGAAATTTAGAAATTGAAAGATTACAGCCGGGCCTGGTGGCGCATGTCTTTAATCCTAGCACTCGGGAGGCTGAGGCAGGCAGATCTCTGTGAGTTCCAGGCCAGCCTGGTCTACATAGTGAGTTCCAGGCCAGCTGGGGCTACAAGGAGACCCTGTTTCAAAAAAGACCAAAAAAAAAAAAAAAAAAAAAGAAATTGAAAGATTATTATAGACTCTTATTTAGGGGAAGGTAAATGACTTGGCCCACAGAAAATTAAATATACAATAAAAAAACATTTTTTGAGACTATTATGCAACCCTTGCTGGCCCAGAAGTTGCTATACAGACCCACTATGTAGACCAGGCTGGCCTTGAACTCAGAGCTATGCCTGCCTCTGCTTCCCAAGTGCTGAGATTAAAGGCATGTGCTACTATGCCCAGAACGATTTAAAATTTTTAGTCAGTCAAAATTACACTAGGGGCTGGAGAGATGGTTTAGTGGTTAAGAGTACTGGCTGCTCTTGCAGAGGACCCAGGTTGGGTTCCTAGCACCCACATGGCGGTTAACAACCATCATAACTCAAGCTCCAGGGGGTCCAACGCCCTCTTCTGGCCTCCATGGGCATTGTATGACATAGGTGCATTTACACTCATGTAGGCAAAACATTCACAGCCAGGCGTGGTGGTACAGGCCTTTAACTCCAGCACTCCAGAGGTAGAGGCAGGCAGATCTCTGTGAGCTTGAGGCCAGCCTAATCTACGTAGAAAGTTCCAGGCCGGCTCATGCTATAGTGAGACCCTGTCACACAAAGACAAAAAATAAAATAAAATAAAATAAAAATAAATTTTTTTTCATATATAACATCAGCTGCTACCAAGCAAGTCTTCAGTCCCAGTGACAGGCAGCTCCCATCCTCACCAGCAGCTCTCACCTGCAGCCACTCTCTTTCTATCAGGGCCTCAAAGCCTCGGATGGTCCTGCTCCTTGGTTCCAGGATGATCTGGGCCAGGGAAGTCACCTGCAGGGTAGAGTCAGTTCCTTCCGTGCCATGGATCAACACTGATGCGCCTTCCCTGAGAGAAAACCCAGAGCACAAATGGGAAACTTGCATGGTTGGGGAACTGCACTAACAACGAACGTTTGTGAAAACAGCACTTCAGTCTTAATCTGTTCTGCTCTGTCAACAGGATCTAGAGTCTAAATGAGACACTAGAAAGATGAGGCTCTCTGGGAAAAAGTTTTAAAAATCCACACAGCAAGAATCATTTTAAGTCATAACAAATCTCACAGTTCCTGTCAACTGCCCCTTCTAACCCTTATGACACCAAAGCCAGTCCTTACCACAGACGGCACTGCCCCTTCTAACCCTTATGACACCAAAGCCAGTCCTTACCACAGACAGCACTGCCCCTTCTAACCCTTATGACACCAAAGCCAGTCCTTACCACAGACGGCACTGCCCCTTCTAACCCTTATGACACCAAAGCCAGTCCTTACCACAGACAGCACTGCCCCTTCTAACCCTTATGACACCAAAGCCAGTCCTTACCATAGACGGCACTGCCCCTTCTAACCCTTATGACACCAAAGCCAGTCCTTACCACAGACAGCACTGCCCCTTCTAACCCTTATGACACCAAAGCCAGTCCTTACCACAGACGGCACTGCCCCTTCTAACCCTTATGACACCAAAGCCAGTCCTTACCACAGACGGCACTGACCTGTTCTGCTTTAGTAGCTGAGCAAAGTCTTTCTCATCAAGTCTACAAACACACACTAAATTCATTTTCTGACCTTGACCTCAACCTTTCCCCTATCAGCTGTCAGACGCCTTGTCTACTGTAGTAACTCAAGAAACAAGCACTTTGAGACATTGGAGTACAAAAAACAAACATGTACGGGTGCAAGTCCAGAAGGCCTGGAATGACAGCAGTGCCCTGAGCGTTAGAAGTCTGGGATCCCACTTTCCTGAAGATGGGAAGAAACCCCCAGACCTGAAGGAGTCATACACCCTGCCTTCTTCTTCTGCCCTTCTGACTGAAACCACAGTGAAGGAAAGTTTGGAAAAAGAAAATTTCATGTTTGGTATCTAGCGCTAATTGTTTTCCCATGTACATATATGTTATATAGTAATAACGAAGGTAATTTCCTATTGTTTTCACTTTTATTGTGTTAGCATGTTTTATGTCATGTTGAGAACTAATGAAGTAATGCTATAGAGTCCATTAAAAAGTGATGAACTATAATTTACTTAATCCTATCATTTTTGCTATACATTTTGCTATATGTTTTTCTTTTTGTCTTCTGCTGAATTATTTGGGAGTTCTTAATTAATATGAAAATAACAGACTACAGCGATAGCATGTTTTTTAAAAAGCCCATTCTTAGGATAGTCTAATAGTAACTGAACACCAGGAGCAGCCAAGACTTTCACACAGATGTGCCTCTTGATTGTGTGCTGTTTATTCTGAACTTAAAATCTATTTCCACATGCTGAGTTCCCCTGGAACTGGAGTTAAAGACTGGTGTTAGTGCCATGTGGGTACCAGAGACCAAACCCAAGTCTTCTGGAAGAGCAGTGATTGCTCTTAACCACTAAGCCATCGCTCCAGCCCCAAATTTTAAGGGTTTTTTTAGTTTTGGTTTTCTTAAAGATGGGGTAAAACTCATAATAATGCCAGGCTGGTCTCGAACTCTAGATCCTTCTGCCTCAGCCTCCTGAGTGCTGGGGTTAAGCTGGGCACCACCACACCTAGCTCACCATAAGATCTTAAGTAATCCATTCCAGTACCAATGTCTCTCCAGCCATAAAAAACTACATTGGTACTTAACCTATTTTGGAAGCAACACACAAGTTAACATTTTCAAAGAAAAGTGCCACCAGGGAGGTGGCGACCATGCTCATACCTGCCTGCAGTTTCGGCAGGAACCCTTTATTAAAAAGGCCACTCTACCACCGGGCGTGGTGGCACACGCCTGTAGTCCCAGCACTTGGGAGGCAGAGGCAGGCAGATCTCTGTGAGTTCAAGGCCAGCCTGGTCTACATAGGGAGTTCCAGGACAGCTGGGGTTACAGGGAGACCCTGCTTCAAATAGACCCCCCCCCAAAAAGGCCACTCTAGGGCTGGAGGGATGGCTCAGCAGTTAAGAGCACTGGCTGCTCTTCCAGAGGACGCATTTGGTTCTCAGCCCTCACATGGAGGCTAACAAATGTCCATAACTCCCATTCCAAGGGATTCAACACTCTTCTAGCCTCTGTAGGCTTCACACAACACACTGCGCCTACATACATGAAGGAAAAACACGCACACACAATAAAAATAAATTTTACAAAAGGAAAAAGGGCAGTCTAAGCTTCTGCAACCATCTATAGCAGAGCCACCCAGCTCTCGTCTCAAGGATTAGAAACGTTTAACTGAGTGACTAAACCAAAATCACTTCACACCCTGCACAGCACTGCTGTCAACCGGCCTTTCCTGACCTGAGATCCAGGGAAAACCACACAGACCAAGTGCTTCGTCATAAGGAACCTAACAATTAGGGAGAACGATTTACTGTGGTAAGCATCACTTCATCGATATTGCAAAGTAGGGGTAAGCCCGGCTTTCTGAGCTGAGAACTCCCTTTCACTCTTTTTTTTTTTTACAGTTTAAGGGAAAAAAATGGTAAATTCATAATATAAGGATTTTATAGAAAAAGTGGACCTATGGTACTTAAACTATTAAAACTCTGTGTACATCTCTCATCAGTGACAAGATGCACCTCTTGCACAGTATTTATAATGCCACCTGAGCATAGGCTACAGAACAGGCACAGGCTTTAACATACTCTATGGACATATGTCTGGACAAGAGCAAGATCTAGTTATCGTGTGCGTCTGGTCTAGGATGTCAAGAAGCATGTTTACCTGTCGATACACTGGGCTGCCAGGCAGGCAGTGGTCAGGATTTCCTTGACGTGCGTCAGCCAGTTGGAGGCCTCCAGCTTGCTGAGCCAACGGTCCATGTTGTGGGTTTGTTCATTACAGGCTTCCACGAGTTTGATTAAGCTCTCCTGAAGAACGTGGTATCTTTTAAATTAAGAAAGAGAAAGTTACCCCCCAAAAAAGAGAAGATGAAAGAATGAAAACAGCCTCCAGTTTATTCAATGGCAAAAAGTCCTTTAAAACACTGCACTACTGTGCAGCTACCTGAGGACTGGGGGGTAAGGACTGAGGTTAGTAAGGCCGGGCACAGTGCTGTGCACCTTTAATCCATCCCAGGAGGATGTGGTATGCACCTTTAATCCATCCCAGCATTCAGGAGGTGGAGGCAGGTGGATCTTTGTGAATCTGAGGCCAGCCTGATCTATAGAGTGAAGTTCCAGGCCAGCTGGGGCTCTGGGGAGACCCTGTCTCAACAAAACAAAACAAAGGATAAAGGACTGAAGAGGACTCAAGTGCTGTTGCAAAGCTGCTCCAGTGTCGGTGATGGCAAACTGCTCCTCACTGAACAGGTGAGAGCCAGTCCACACAGCTGGGTTACTGAGATGGCAGAGGGCCATGCTCTGCATTTTGAGACAACCTGGTCCCAAGAAACAAGGCCACTTACATCTCCAACCCTACAGCCACTGAATGATCATCAGTGAGCACCTTAGGCTAGCTGAAATCTTATTCCTCTTTTTTAGCTCCAAGTCCCACCCACCCCGCAAAAGAACTTTTGAAGCACTCCTTAAAAAGAAGCAAGAATCTGTGCTTGGGGAGGAAATACAAGAACACAGGTGGGTATGGGGGAGAAAACCTCCAAATATTTCAACCCACAAAGATGTGATTATATATAGCAAGTCTGTTCTGCCCATTAGCAAGTTAATGGGGTGATAAGATCTCAGAGCTGAATTAGAAAATGACTCTTTACTAAAGCTCATCTGTGAGCATCCAAGACAAGATTTTTCTGCTTATGTTACAAAATTCAATGAAGACTGGGTGGAGCTCAATTGCTTAATATGCCCAAACCTTGGGTTTACTCCCTTGCAACACACACACACACACAGTGGAAGAGTTGACTTTTTGAAAAGATAAAACTGAAAAGCCTTTAGCTAGACTGAGTAAAAAAGAGAGCGAAGACATGAGTAAATCTAACGACAACGAAAGAAGTGACAGTACAGCTGACACCTCAGGAAAAGAAAGGACTAAATACGGGCAGGCATGGTGGCAGCCCTTCTCAATCCCAGCACTCGGGAGGCAGGTGATTTCTGAGTTCAAGGCCAGTAGGGTCTACATACCAAATTCCAGGCCAGCCAGGGTTACAGGGGGGCGGGGGGAGAGAAAGATTAATTCTAAAATGTCCCTGGGCCTGGAACAGCATAGCAGATCCCCACACCAAGAATTCCAAAAATTCTAAGGCTGTCATGGGTACGTGGAAGCAAATTATAAACCTTTTTTCGTTCTCTCCTTCCTGGTTTGGCCATACTGCAAGAAACCCAGTTTCCTTCACCAATATTTGACCTCTGGGTTCATTCTTTTAGGATACGGCAAGCATGGTTCTATAGATATACACTGGAGTGCCTCCAGTCTCAGGACCACTTGAAAACTGCCAACAGAGACCTTAAACATTCGTGCCACAGAAAAGTAAGTGGGTGAGGTGATGGGCATATCACTTCAACATTTCACAGTCCACAGCAACTGTGCACAATAAATGTGTGAACTCAAGTTCCCAGAAAATAGCCACACCTATGTTAGAGTTTACAAAGCTTCCTGACTGATCAGAACTTTGTGACTGTGGAGCTGGGATGCTGCAGATTCAGAGTCAATTTATCTTATACTGTATCTTGTCCACTCCCATGTTCTCCACCCACCTCCACCTCAGACCTAACCTTCCAGCCACTGGGAGAACTTTGGAATGAACTAACTGGGTGGACCCCCTAGCATCTACTAGCATGGAAGTGGAGAGTGTCAAGAGCGGGCCCTGAGACTTGGCAGAGATTCCCCCTTTGCTGTAACCTGCTACCTGATGTTCCTGTTAATGCACTTGGAAATACCTTGATTTATGACTTTGATCTGTGACTATAAAAACTTTGTGAATCTGTTCGCACAAGCTGCTTGCACGTTGAAATGTTATTTGGGGCAACCTGAATCTGGGCTTCTGGGCCACAGTCACTCGTATTTGGTTCAAGAATAAACTTGCTCTTATTCCCTTTGAGGTAAGAGCTGTTCTGTGTTGGCAAATGCATAAATTTTGCCAATTAAGCCTTAAGAAAGCTGGCTGGGTGTGGTGGCACATACTACCAGCACTCAGAAGGCAGAGGCAGGCGGACCTCCGTGAGTTCCAGGCCAGCTGGGGTTGCAGGGAGATCCTGTCTCAAAAAGACAAAAAAATTAAAATTAAAATTAAAAAGAAACCAGACCAGAAAAAAAAATAAAACAAACCACAGTAAGAGCTGCCCAACTAATTACTGCCCCTAAATTATGTGTAGGTCTAAGCTGAGTAGTTGTGACTTCGAACCAGCTTCCGCCTCACCCACTAAGTCAGCCTGCAGAGTCCCCACTGAGTCCAAAATTTTTTCACTTCTTTTATTCTTATTTTATGTGTGAGTGTTTTGCCTGTAAGTGTACCTGTGTCATGCAGTGCCCATGGAACCCAGAAGAGCACACGAGGTCCCCTGGAACCAGCATCTTTTACCTCTCGATGGACTTGTGGATCCGTCTCCACTGGGGATAATGTGCTTCTTGCTCAAAGCCACCTCCTTTGGCTCTGGCTTGCTGAGCCACACTTAGAGACCGGGTGTCAATGAGGTAGCCCCGCTTGCCTGCCCTGAGGGCGGCATTTATCAGCTTCTCATCCTCCTTGCACCTTCGCCCATTTGTGCCAGTCAGAGGCTGACTGCTGCGCATAATCACCTGAAAGCACAGTATGCCAACAGGTCAACAGCAGTGGCTTGAAAACTGCAAACCCAAGACAGGGCTGGATTAGGGTTATCTCAAAAACAATCACGTGGCGCTCTACCAACAGAGTGCAACGAAAACATCACACGTGAAAACCCTGCACGTATTAACAGTTAATAACTGTAAAACAAAATAAGCCTTGCACCTCAACACAATTTTTCTTCCTGATATCTCAAAATGTTTTCACACAGACATTTCACTTCTTTAAGATCAAGCACTGCAACTCACTCAGTTCATGAAACCGGTAGACCTGGCCCTGTAATGAAGACAATAATGGTCCATGAGCCAAGAAACAGTGACTTTGTGGAGTAAAATGTGCCACCCCAAATAACTGCAGACCTCGCAGACCTAGGAACGGCTCTGAAAAGCTCCCCTTTCACAAAAAGTAGTACCCACCTGTCTGCGTTAGTAGCAGAGGACGCTATCATGTTTCCCTGCCTTCCAGCCTACAGCAAGAGACTAGGGTCTAGTACCTTGCAGATGATCACAGATGGCTGTTACTCAGACGGTTTCAACTGCAGAACAAGCCAACCCAGTTTACTATACACATCTATCCCAACCACCCGTCCATGGCCTGCACTACCTCTTTCCCAGAAGCCCTTGCCTCTCTCTCTGTTGAATTCCTTATGAGGTTTGGCCACCTCACAGCTCTTAGCCTCATGCTCCCTCTTAGACACAAGATAAAGTCCGTATGTTCGCTCTCCCTTTATGTGTCCATCAGTTTATTTGACAGACTAACATCAAGTCTTGAAAGGAAGAATAAACATCAACCCATACACACAGGGTTGGTAGGCTCTAGCAAGAATTACAAAAAGAAATGAAAAATTAAAAGTTTATAGGTCAGGCGTGGTGGCACAGGCCTTGAACCCCAGCAGAGGCAGGCAGAGCTCTGTGAATTTCAGGCCAGCCTGGTCTATCTGCAGGAAGAAGACTATGCAGTAAGACCCTGTCTCAATAAATAAAAAGTTTATCTAGCATCCCTGCTGGGGAATCATCTTCAGTACTGTGAAAGCTGCTGGTCTGTTTTCTCTCTAGTGTCTCTTGTCCTTTTCTGTACTGCAGACACTTGCCCCTAAAGACTACCACCTATGTATTTTGAAAGGTTTGCTTTCTAAGCTTTTCTCTACAAATCAGTACCTTAAACTAATCTTCCTGGTGAAGAGTTTGGTACTGTTTGAAGAACCCATTGGTACATGCTGTTAACTATTCTGCAGGCTGTCTGGACTGTCGAGAATTGGGATGCTATGGGCTGGCAGTCAAAATTCTCCTTGCCATCGTTGGACCTGTTAATAGCAATCTCATACTGGCTTGGATATTATAGGTCTAGTGGCCAGCTGGTGGTGATGTTTTGGAAGGCAGTGGAAACTTTAGGAAGTATAGCCTGGCTGGAATAAGCAGACCTCTGGGGATATGTCCTGGGGGCTACCCTTGTCCCTGGCCCTTCCTGTCTCATGCTGCTGTGGTGAAAAGCCTCTTCCTCCCTGAGCTCCACCACAATGGTGTTCTGCCTTACCTCAGGCCCAAATCAATGGAGTCCATTTTTGAGCTAAACAAGGACTCAAACATCTGAACCAGGAACCTAAGTAAGTCCTTCCTCCACTAAATGTTCTTGTGTCTTTGTTAGAATAATAAAAGCCCAACAAAAACAACTTCTGACTTCTGTATCTGACCTAAAATCCTGATGACTACTAGGCTAAACGTGTGGACTATACCATGAAGCTTAGCTGACCTCTGATCTCATAAGCCCTACAGCTGAGACTGCTGTAATATCTGAAATCTGCATTAGAGGCACCCCGGCTTTGCCGTAACCTGCCTACCTGACTCTCACCAATGTGCTGTTGTTATGTGTGACCTCATCCAGTGGGACATGTCACTTGGGGTAACTTGAATGTATTACCAGGTGATGACCACTAATATTTGGCTCAGAATAAAAACTTTTCTATATTCCTTTTACAGTATAGCAATGATTATAAACTGATACCACCAGGAAATACAACACTGTATTTAGTGTCAGTTGTTAAAATGCTTTCGAAGGGCTGGAGAGATGGCTCAGTGGTTAAGAGCACTTGCTGCTCTTGCAGAGGACCCAGGTTTGGTTCCAAGCACCCACATGATGACTCACAACTGCCTGTAACTCCAGTTCCAGAGGATTCGATGCCCTCTTCTGGCCTCTGGAGGCACTGCAAGCACAAGGTACACTTACATGTATACAGGTCATGTTAGAGGGTGTCAGTTGTCAACTTGACACACCTGGGAAGATGGAACCTTAACTGGGGAATTTTCCCTGTCAGACTGGCCTGTGGGTATGTCTGTGAGGCATCTCTTGATTGTTGAATGATGTGGAAGGGCCCAGCCCACTGTGGTTGATGCCACCCCTAGGGCAGGTGGTCCCGGGTTGTATAAGAAAGCAGGCTGAGCGAAGCAAGGCAGTAAACAGTGTTCCTCTATCATCTGTGCTTCAGTTCCTGCCTCCAGCTCCTGCCTTGGTTTCCCTTGATGATGGGACTATAAGCTATAAGTCAAATAAACCCTTTCTTCCCCAAACTGCTTTTGGTTACTGATTTATCACAGCAATAGAAAGCAAACTAGAATGCAGGTAAAACATTCATACACACAAAATGGTGACTAACAAGAGCCAATCCTTAATTCAGTTCCAGGGGATCAAAAATGCCCTCTTCTGGCCTCCAAGGGCATTGCACACATGGGTGCACTTACATATATGCAGGCAAAACACTCGTACACATAAATGAACAAATAGTAAGTATTTTTTTTTAAACTTTAAAAAAATGCATTATAACTTATTCTTTAAATGTTCTGTAATAACAACACTGAGCAAGCCAGACAGGCAGCCTGCTGACAGACCAGTGAGTCTAAAACTTACACTAGTCCACTTTTCCACGTTTACCAGGGGAAAGGCCAGGAGAAGAAAACCGTCACTGTCTACCAGTTCACTGTTGGATGCAAAATGAGAAGCAGCGTTCATTGAATAACGAGAGAAGAGAAAGTAACTTAGAAAGCATTTGGAAAGTTCACATGCACAAGCTCTTGACTACTGCATTCCTGATTTTCCTGTTTCCTACAGGAAACGGCAGGTGTCAGTCCTCTGTTTGTAGATTAAAAGTGTCTGCTCAGGGCACCTTTCAGGAAGAAACTTGGTGAGAATAATTAAAATCAAATATCTAAGTGTGACTCTAGCAGAGAAATGTCAGACTTTTCTATCTGAAGAGTAAGTCAACAGTTTCCCCCACACTGTGTTCTGAAGGCCCAGCTTCCTAAGCTGAGCAGCAGCACGGGAGGAATTCAGTGTCCTCTGCAGGACAAAGGCCACTCCTGACTCCCTGGAATTTACATGAGGGAAGTACTAGTGGCAACAATCTGGCCAATGACTTCCGCCAAAAGGTCCATAGAAAAAGGGAGCCTCCAGGGAAAGGCCAAGCCCGGCCAAGCCTGTCAGCAGCCCGAGCAGTCCTTTTTTCCGCACTCACCATGCCATTCTTCTTGTGATAGTAGCTCAGCACAGGGAAGCGCCCTCCATGTCGAAATGCTGCGACCTTCCGAAGGGCTTCATCATCAATGGACTTAGGCACGATGACAGCTGGTGGGTAGGAAGGACAGACGACAAACTCCTTATTGACGTAGCTTAATCTCCACTCACTGGTCTGAAAAACACAAAACACTTCAAAGCTAAGCAAGTATCTCAATATCACAAAACAATCTAAGAAGATTTGAAGGACCTCAGAGATCAGTCTCCAGTGATGAAGAAGCCATTTATAGGAACTTAATAGGATACCTAGCCTATACTTCATTCTCATAGAGGGGAAAAAGCTCCATTCTTCAGGCCAGCTTCCAGCATTGCTCACTTATCTGTGTTCCTAGAAAGTTCTTCCTCCTGCTAGGCAATCCCTGCTGTCTTGAAGTTCCTCTATCAGTTTTTACCATGATTCAGACAACACAGCTTAAGTTTCCCATTCACGAGACTGCCTCACAAAGATCTAAAGACAGTTCTTTCCCTTAGTGAAATACAGCCATGGCTCAGCAGTTGGGAGCGCTGGCTGCTCTTCCAGAGGACCTGGGTTCGGTTCCCAGCACCCACCCCACATGACACTAACAGTTCCAGGAGACCTGGCACTTTCTTCTGGCCTCTGTGGCACTACATGACATGGGTGCACTTGCATACATGCAGGCAAGGCACTCACACACATAAAATAAAAAATCAATTACAGACAAAAAAGCAGTAAGAACAGACCACTAAGACGAGGCATGCTTGAGCTGATGGAGTAACCCTAACTTAGTGCTCTCAGACTGAAGTACGCAGTGCGAAACGATCAAACAGCAGCTGTCATCACTGAAAACGCCTGTAAAAAGCTTTTCACAGGTAAAAACAATCAGTATGTATGTAAAACTTAATGAGCCTACAAATCCAAGTTAGCCTAAAATATCAACCCTGTGTTACACTAATAGAAAATTTAACTTAACAAACTTTTTAATTTATAAGATCAAATCATAAAATTAATTTTTTTTTCAAATTTTTTTTTACAAATTTTATCTTCTGTGTGTGTATGTGTGTGCACATGTGTGTGTGCACACGTGCCCAAGCACGCACTAGTCCATATGCATGCAGTGTGGGAGTCAGTTCACTGATTCTCCTGTCTCTACCTCCTAACTCATCAAATTTGTAAACTCAATGTAATTTCTTTAGATTTTTTTTCTATCGCCCTCCTCTCTTTTTCCTACTGAATAACTTACACTGTTCTGTCTTCAAGTTCACAGAGCCTGCCTTTGATCATCTGTCTTGGTTATTAACGCCATGCACCGAATTTTTTGTTAATATTTATTCTTCAAAAAGTATTTGAACGTTCTTTGATTCTTCTTTAAAAAAATATGTGTGGGGGGAGCTATCTGCAGAGATCAGAAGAGGATATTGGTCCCTCTGGAGCTAGAGTTATGGGTGGCTGGGAACCACCTGACATGGGTACTGGGAACCAAACTCAGGTCCACTCCTAACTGCTGAGCCACCTGTCCAGCCCCTAACTGTTGTTTTTTGCATATTTAACTTCTAACGCAGGTTAAGGGAGTGCAGATACACTGTGAATTTCAGCAAAGCATCTGACATAACTTTCGAAGAAGCAGCGTAAAAGTACAAGCAGCCTGGAGAACAGGCCGGCCAATACTTTCATTCTAGAGACAAGGAAACTGAGTTCCACAAGGTCAAAGAGCCAAAGACTTAACTACCTGGGGTGCAACATAAGGTCTCTTTACAGCTACTTAAACATTCTGCTCTTCTCACACCTCACATCCTCCTTGAACACATCAGAGAAGCAGGAGCAGGAGCAGGCAATAATATGACAAGAGAATTTTGCACTTGGCAAAAAATAAGATAAAATAAAATCTTCCAAAGACTAGAGATAAACTAAGTTTTCTAATGTCAGACAGACATTTTGCCCCCCGCCCTTTGGTCCCACTCTATAAATACACACATTCTGACATTCTCTCACTCGCCTGACAAGTACTTACCACCTGCCGGTCATGCGTCAGGAATACGGACAGGAACAACAACCCCATGACCCTGACCCCGCAAAGCGTCCACTCTAGCAGCTCACACCCCCTTCAAGCTCTGTTCCCCTCCTCTACATGTTTCCTCGAGGCACCTTTGGCTCCCCCGACGCCTTTTAGAACATGCCTTGTGACCACTGCCAGCCAGCTTTCCCTGTTGCATACAGCTCTCTCAAACAAGCTCCAGGCCACATTGCATTTTGACCATATTTAATACCATTTATCATACAAGTCCTTCAAGTTTGCATCTCCAAATCTAAATTCAACTCATTCTCTGCCCAATGAACTTCTCTTCCTGTCTGTTTCAGTGATATCATCCTAGAAAATGAGATTTTGCTGTTGGCTTTTTCAGTGCTGGGGTCTGAACCCAGGGCCTGATGTATGTTAGGCAAACACTCCCACTGAGCTACCGTCTCAGAACCCCTGTTCCACCTTACACTTAGTACATAAGCCACAAACGTTAAGAGGGAAGAAAGGTTTATTATGCACAGTAAGGGGAACACTAGAGAGAGCGGTCCAGGCAGCGCCCCCAGCTCATCTGAATTCTGCTTCCTGAACCCTTTTGTAAACCTTCTGCTACCAATCCACACATCTTTACATCACACTAGCCCATAAGGCACATCTCAGCATGCTGCACCAGAACTGTCTATAACAAAGCTAAAAATGTCTTTCCTCCCATGTTGTGTGGGTGCCTTCATTAGGGCGTACCTCACCGCTTTGACTTTGATAATCAATAGACTCTGAACAAGCACAGAGGAGCCACGCTGTGCTCACTTTAAACTTCAGAATCTAGCAACAAATAGAAGTCTTATCAGTAAAGACAGTGTCATTAAGTCTGTGATTACGATATGTAAAGGAAAACAGAACTTCAAATATATGCTCATATAATTAGCCAATATTAAAAGGAAATCTCTCATTGGAAGGAATTATGGCTGTAAGTAAAATCAAAATAAAAATACAGGCTCTCTTTATAATATATGTAGAAAGATACAAGAATTTTTACTTATTTCATTAGTGATTTCATTCTAAAAAAAAGCTAATGCAACTTTAGGCTATCTTAAAAGGTTAACAACAGTTCCAAGCTACATTACATATTTAAAAGAACTGCTTCACATATTTTAGTAGAAGGTCATGCTGAGACAAACAGCCAGACAATGAGGCCCTAAAGTCAGTATTATGGAGAAAAGTTAAACATATTAAATCTATAGAAAAAAACCTCAACCGGGATATAAACATTCTTAATCCAAAGACTAATTCATGGTAAAGGAAAAACACAATCTGTGTAATTCAAGGTTAACATCAGAAACAGTAGGCTGAGGTTCACAGGGAGACACCGCACACTGGAATGAAGAAAACTATTAGGGCTGTCCTCTACGGCAAGCAACGCTGTGAGTGTTCAGCTCCTCCTGCACTAAAACACCACCGAATGCACTTAGCACAGGAGATTTGGGCACAAGGGGATAATGCAAATGTTGACCAGTAGATGAAAACTTGGGACTGGTTCACTTTGGCACCTAACTCCAAGATAAACCACAGGCCAGTTATCTGTGCAAACACCCACTGAAACACCTATGACTGCTATTTTTCTACCCAGGAAATAACTAAGCATTCTTGTGCAACAGCTGTGGGGTCAGATAACACAAAAGAGAAGTACCATGATCTCAAAAGCTTCACAAGGCACATTTAGGAGATATCTGGTTGGTTGGTTTTATTTTTTATAATGCAGTTTTTAAAACAAAAAGAGGGTGCTAGGAAGCTGGCTCAGAGGTTAAGAGCATTTGCTGCTCTTAGCCAGGTGTGGCAGTACATACCTTCAGTCCCAGCACTTGGAAGGCAGAGGCAGGTGGATCTCTGTGAGTTCAAGGACAGCCTGGTCTACATAGTGAGTTCTAGGCCAGCTGGAGCTACAGGGAGACTCTGATTCAAAAAGACCAAAAAACCAAACAAAGCAAAACAAAACCCAAAAAACTATAAAAAGAGCACTTGCTGCTCTTGCAGAGGACCAGGTTTGGTTTTCAGCACCCACATAGTGGCTAACAACCACCCATAACTCCAGTTCCAGATCTAACACCTTTGTGCACCTACACACACGCAGGCAAAATACTCATACACATAAAATAAAAATAAATAATAAAAAATAGAAGACACTGATATAATTATAAATGACAGTAGTAATGCATATTCTACATAAAAATGGTCTTCTGGGTTTTTTTTTTTCCTGAGACAGGGTCTCATTATGTAGCCCTGGCTGGTCTGGAACTTGCTATGTAGACCAGGCTGGCCTCAAACTCACAGAAATCAGCCTGCCTCTGCCTCCTGAGTGCTGGAATTAAAGGTGTGCACCACCATGCCCAACTCCATATGACCATTTTCTAAAAAATTTATTTATGCCAGGCGTGGTGGCGCACACCTTTAATCCCAGCACTGGGGAGGCAGAGGCAGGCAGATCTCTGTGAGTTCAAGGCCAGCCTGGTCTACACAGTGAGTTCCAGGCCAGCTGGGGATACTGGGGAGACCCTGTCTCAAAACAGACCAAAAAAATATATATATATTTATTTTATATGTATGAGTGTATTGCCTGCATGCATCTAAGTGCACCCATGTCATGCAATGCATGCAGAAGGGGAGTTTTGGACAATTGTTAGCCACCATGTGGGTGGTGGGAACTGAACCCAGGTCCTCTTCAAGAACAGCCAGTGCTCCTTACCCCTGAGCCATCTCTCTAGCCCCATATTACCATCTTTATGGAAAGTAAAACTCCCTTTCCTTTTTCTCTTGGCCACCATGGCTTTTCTTTCTTTTCCAACTTCATGGCACCATAACCCCTACTTCTCGATTCCCCAGTGACCAGCTATGGACCAATGACAGAAAAGGAAAGAAAGAAAATAGCCAAGAGAGCAAGCCCAGTTCTTGGCAGCCCAAATTATAAACCTACAGAGGCTTATGAGCTAGTTGGTTCTCCGTGCTGTCCTGGGCTTGTGGGTTCTATACACTTTTTAAGGATGGCTCCAAACTATTATTACATGTAAAGCTGTATCTAGGGAGACACCTATTCAGTAAGTCACAATAAGCCAGGGCTATCGTTAAGCAAATCTTAATGTTTTACACATGCCATTTTCAAAATTTAAAAACATTTGGGGGCCGGAGAGATGGCTCAGGGGTTAAAGAGTACATACTGCTCTTGCAGAAGATCTAAGTTTGGTTCTCATAACCACTTATAACTCCAGCTCCAAGGCGTCCAAAGTGCACAAGCCCACACACAGACACATAGAAATAAATAACAGTTTAAAAAAAAACATGTGGCGCACATTAATCCACTGGAAGAAAAAGCAATTTCAGCCGCAACATGGAACAAACTGTACCAATGCTCGAATGGCAGAGGCTGTGCTGCCACAGTCAACACAGTCTCTAAGCTTAGTGTAGACAGCCCAACTCCACCTCACTAGTCTTCAAGGGGAAATGATTGTTTTCACAAACAAAATAAGGTGCTGGGTTACTGCTCGTTAACCACAAACATCAAACATTAACTCACAGCTGAAGAGTGGAGCTCAAACTCTTGTTCAGGAAGGAAGGAGTGCCAGCCGTCCTCTATCACCTCAAACATGGGTCGGTAGAAGAATGGGTACATCAGGGTGACCGAGTCCAGGGTAGACAATGCCTAGAGGGCAAAAAACCAAAAGTTCAACAGCATGAAACAGAAAACGGTAGCTAGCTCGCGTGACTGGTAACGAGGGCACTCAATACAGTTGCTCAACACTGTATTTACCTCTATACATAGCTACAGTTAGACCGAAGCCAGAGTCCACACTTCCAGCATCTAACAGGGAATCTGACACAACACATACACAGCCTACACTCAGCAAGTGCTGCCTGACGGAAACAAAGGAACACTCACCTGTTCACAAAGAACTATGAAAAAAACACTTCCTGACACAATTTAACAGACTCAATAAAAAGGTCCAAGAATTTCTGAGCATCAGGAAACAAGGAGTTTTAGGTTAGTTAGGAGAGTTTTAGCTGAAAATTCCAATTTTAACTATATAAACACTGCAAGTTATTCATAACCAGTGCCTGTTGGTCACTGTGAAAAGGATGATCAAGCCAGGCAAGGACTGCACATCTTTAATCCCAGCATATAGGAGGCAGGAGTAGGTGGGTCTCTATGAGTCTGAGGCCAGCCTGGTCTACACAGCAAGTTCCAGACCAACGGGGCTATAAGGGGACCCTGTCTCCAAAAAGACCAACTCTGTGGTCAGCTGTCAAGAGTCAGAAACTCAGGTTCCAAACCAGCTGCCCAGGAGCTGAGTCATACAGCCTCCCGCTGCTCTGCTTCCTGAACCGAATGGAAGAGAACAGCAACACCCACCTCTCGGGCTTGCTGGGATTTTCAGAAAGACAAGCATCTGCCCAGCTCAGAACAGTGCCTGGCACGTAATAAAATGGAGCTCAAGCTTAGCTCTCATAAGAAGCTCACATGCAGACTGCATCAATGCTCAGTGCCTCCTTCCTAGAGAGTTCAGCCAATCAGTCAGACATTATTCTAACTTCATGCTGCGGTGACCCAGGCTCAAGTTGGAGCAGTAATTCCATATTTATCTGGAGCACTTGACTTCTGGGTGACAAACCAGGAAAACCTGGTTAGTGACATGGACAGACAGAACCTCCTCCCGCACCTAACAGACACATCTTTTTAGAGTAGTTATGGAAAAAGCATTTCTAGGGCTGGAAAGAAAGGGCACCTAACCACCTAGTGTAACTCAAACTGCTGTGATATAGCCACACTCACTCAGAAGAAGGGAGGCCCAATGGCTTGCTCCCGGGGGTAACAATTGGAATCAGACAATCAGAACTAGGGCAGTCACCCCCTCTAGGTCAGTGTGGGGTTAGCCCAACAAAGGATGGGCCCATGATTTACTCAGCACTAGACTGGACAGAGAGGTCAACAGTTTGATTTTGTTGGTTTTAGGTTTTGAGGCAGGGTCTCAAGTAGCCCAGTCTGGTCTTCAACTGATTCTATAGCCCTAAGGTGGCCTTGAACTCTTATCCTCTTGGCTCTGCCTCCTGAGTGCCGGGATCACAGGTGCAGCATGCAATCACACTCAGCCCTAGTTCAACAGTTTAACACAAACCTCCCCATGCAAAATTGTTTTCTATCTGTCCATAAATCACGAAGCTGCCTGGCATGGTGGTGCACACCTTTAGTCCCAGCATTCTAGAGGCAGAGGAAGGTTGATCTCTGTGAGATGGAGGACAGCCTGGTCTACATAGCAAGTTCCAGGCCAGCCAGGGCTACATTGTGAGACCCTGTCTTAAAAACAAACAAACAGGAAATCATGAAGCCTTCCCTTACAATGCTCACTAAACACAAAATACACAAGCACACATATATGTGGGTCAGGAGTTTTGTTCTGAACACTTCTATTTTGTCTTTGACTGCCAACTGCAACCACAGAAGCAAAAAGATCAGTGTGCAGGTCTGACCTAGGTCAGGGCAGCCGTGGATCAGCAGAGCGACTGCTGAAAATGCAAGTCAGGGGCCACTCCTGGGAGAGCTGAAAGCACTTCAATTCCAAAAAGCAGCTGACATTACACAGCAGAAAAAAACCAAAAAACAAAGAAAAACCTTCATTAAACTTCTTGCTACAATTCAAAACCTGAGCCCTTGCCAGTTACTCTCCGAATGGGACTCTATTCACAGCAGCAAAATATGTTTTCATATAGACATTCTGGATGACAAACAGCAGCTCCACTATGCCATGATTCACTTACTGCATTATTTCTAAATTCAGATGTAAGCAGGCAGGGGGCTGCCTGAATGCCAGGGCAAAGTAGAAGCAGGGTCACTAAGTTCACTATACACCAAGTATGTTCAATGTGCTATCAATACTCAACAGAGCCATTTGTTTTCTGAGGTTAAATTATAAAGATAGCCCATCATTTACGGCTTCTTTCAGCCCTCAGGGCTTCTACATGGCGTGTTAGTGTCTATGGGGCTTTGTGTAATATACACAGCTAAGACAACCACTCAGTGTCAGATGCTAAAAACTGAAGTGAAAGTAACTGTGTCATCAGCATGTGGGTGACGGGTCTGCCCTCCTCACTGCTGTGCCTCACCACAGGCAGCATCTCTGGGAGCCACAAGCTAGCCACCTCACCACTGCGAGTCACAGAGGGCCAGAACAAAAAGGTAGGCAAGGGAAAACATCCCGTCTTAACTGAAAGCATCCACTGTGCAGCTAACTGGCTTAGAACACTGCCTGGCACATCGTAAGTACTCTAAGATCCACACATGCAGAGGTGCAGCCACACACATCTCCTTCTTAGGGTGACTTGCCAATTGGTCAGGCACTCTCCTACCTTCCTGCTAGACTAGGTGCACTCAGCTCAAGTGAGCCAGGGGCCTTCCTTTGCCCAATTAGTGGACACCATTTCAACCTGCTTTCTCACTCATGGAGTGGAATCTGATCACATCAGGATCACACTTCCAATGACAGTTATACAACAGACTTCAGTTCATGTCATTTCTTCAAGCAAAACTGAGCAACGGCAAAAAGGTTTCGTGCCATTTACTCCGAACCACATTGGCTTTTCCTCTACATCTCTATTCTTGATAAAAAACAAACAAAATTCTAATCACAGATTTGTAGGGTTTTCCTCTCTCAACCGCTAAACCTATTGCTTTGAGTGGGTGGGGGAACATAAAACCAAAACAAAAGCTGGACATGAAGATGCATGCCTTTAATCCTAGTGCTTGAAGGCAGAGGCAGACAGATCACTGTGAGACCAAGGCCAGTCTGTCTACATAGCAGAGTTCCAGGCGAGCTGGCATTACAGGAGGACCCTGTCTCAAAAAGACAAAAACAAAAACCAAAACAAACAAAAACCACACATAAGTTGGTTACACAGGCAGGAGAAAAAAAAGCAACCTGACTATAATTATCTAGAAATTACTTAAACACAAAGTCAATTGATGTAATTTAGTACCAGAGACTCAAAATAAGGCAATTTAGGGGTTGGAGAGATGGCTCAGCAGTTAAGAGCACTGGCTGCTTTTGCAGAGGACCCAGGTTCGATTCCCAGCACCCACGAGGCAGCTACAAACCATCCTTAACTCCAGCTCCAGGGGAAGCTGACCTCCGCGGCACTGCACGACACGGGTGCAGTCACATACATGCAGGCAATACACTCAAACACATAAAATAAAAATAATATTGTATAACTGTATTAATTCAACTGTGAACCTAAAAATTTACAGCCACTTTTGAAAGAGATGTATCCTTGCTCTGGAAATTGTTACTGAATATGTTAAAGCTGTAATGAATGAAATGCTTCTTCTAATCATGTGGTTATTAAATTTAAAAAAATCTATAAAATATTTTTTAAAAGGCAATTTAAAATTTAGGCATATATCAAAATAGTTAGAACGAAGAAGAAAATGGAATGTGGGCTCCTCAACTGAGACTATAAACTCTCTAAGCAAAGTTCTGTTCATGTGCGGCCAGAATCAATGTTCAATACTGATTATGTAACTGCAAAGTAATCCTAATCTTAAGTGATGAAAACAAATACATAAAATTAGATATACTAAAAAATAAAAGAACCATTGTTGATAGTTACTTGCTTTTAATGTTCATAACAGTGTGAAAATACTTCCTAGACAAAGCCAAATCGTAAGCTTAGTGTTAAAACAGTGAATTTTATGTGATGTGGCTGTTTCTACCACAGTCTCAGCATGAAACTTTGTAAATGATAGAAGACCCTCAAAGGAAGCAACCACTTACTACACTGCGCATTCTTCATATACCCAAGAACGCAATCCTACAACAGTCCTAAGAGGCAGGTAACGGTATCCTCCGTTTATAAGTAGGAAGCTGATTATCAGACAAGCTAAGTACTTTATCCAAGGGTCACAACCTAACAAATAGAAAAATTACGAGTGAAATTGCACTATTACAATAATCACATTTGTAAGATTAAGTAAGATTAAGCACATTGGTAGGATTATATACAATGTTCAAATGTCCAGAGTTGTATCTATGTCAAAAGATATACTACACTCACTCAAGAAAACAATTCTGTCTTGATGCCAATCCTGAAGAGAATTAAGTAAACACTCTCCACTGTGATATTCAGCATCTGGGAAAGCCCTTAGAGAAAACAGGAAAAATCCAGCCAATGGGAGCCTCTACAGCCCCGCCTCCCCCCCTCCGCCATACATACCCATCATAACGTGTTCAAAATCATTTCTAACTGCATTTGTTTCACTGGTTTAAAAGTCCACATAGGGGCCAATGAGGTGGCTCAGTGGGCAAGGCACTTGCCATCAAGTCTGAGCACCTGCGTTCAATTCCGAGGAGCCACATGATGGAAGAAGAGAACTGACTCCTGAAAGCTGTTCTCTGACCACCACACGTGTGGAACACATTCATCAACAGATATATACACACCTACACCCACACAATAAATAAATAAATGTAATAAAAATATTTTTAATTCCACATAGGATATTATTTCAAGAAATCCATTAAATCAGGAAAAATGTTCACAAACTGTCCTTCATGCAGAGGAAAGGATCAGGATTTGTACAGGAAGCATGAACTCAAGGCGTTCATTTTTCTAAACAAGAGCTCATATGTCTCAAGTGAAACAGCAATATGAACTCACGGAGAGTCCATCCAGTAACTGAGGTGAAACTCCGACTTCTAAGCAAGTAGTGGAATTAGGGTCACTCACAGAAAGCAACACTAAAATTTCAGTAAGCACAAAAAAGGTCCCATTACACTAAGGTGACATTACACCCGGGGCGGGGCTTTTCCTAGGTCAGTATGAGTCCAAGAACAAAATCAAACATCCAGTGAAGGTAAGGCTGCACTGAGGCACAGCACATCTTCTACCCTTCAGGTGTCTGTCTACAGAATACTCACCTCAATGGAACTGGCTATATTTAAACATTCCTCCATCCCAGGAATATCCAACTGAATAATTCGAAAATCTTTACATTTTATGATGATGGTACCCAGAGATCCCACAAATCTGTAAGAAATTACAAATCATATAAATGGCAAGAAAAATTGATAGGAAAATAAGTTAGGACCAGACTATGGGGTTCAGCCTTTACCATGCATGCAACAGAAACCACTCCATACTTCTACACACTGAAAGGTGAACTGAGGAGCCTACCCTCTGCTTGTATGAATGAAGGACCTAGTAGTGCTTCACCCAAACCTGCGGCAACACTACCATCTCAGATTATCAAGGCAAAAACCCCTTAGACATAACATCCACATTCCGCTGTGAGGCAACAGAAAGTTATATTGCACTCATACTTTGGAGTAAATTGGATAGTCGTTTTTCCTTCTCTTGGCTACTATACAGGAACACTGGGCAGATGGGAAATTTGGTGCTGTCTTGCACATATAAAGTATGGAGTGGGAGAATAAAGGTTATTTAGTTCACGCTTTCACAAGCCAAAATGAGTAATGATGACCAACAATCACTCTCAGTGGGAAATATTAAATCGATGACCCAGAAAGGAGTAGGATAAACTGAACTTTAAAAGGGTCTTCCCTATTTGACCCACGTTGTCCTCAAACATGCCATCCTCCTGGCTCAGCATCCCTAGTGCTGAGATTATAGGTGTGTACCACCACATTCAACTTTAAACATCTTTGAGGACAGATAAAATACTTTCATGGCCAGGCGTGGTGGCACATGCCTTTAATCCCAGCACTCTGGAGGCAGAGGCAGGCGGATGTCTGTGAGTTTAAGGCCAGCCTGGTCTACATAGTAAGTTCCAGGACAGCTGGGGCTACAGGGAGACCCTGTCTCAAAAAGACAAAAAAAAAGCTTTCATGGAGCATAAACACTGAATATACTCAGTTGAGTTTTCCTCACTGTGACCAGGCATCTGGCACACATCTAAAATTCCAACACACATTTCCAAGGCTGAGGCTTGAGAATCTGAACTGGCCTGGGCTACAAGAGGTGATCCTGTGTCCAAAGAAAAAACACTTTTTTTTTTTTTTCTCACAAATGAGACTGACAATCAATAATAACTCAAAAAAGTAAGAGAGGCTGGAGAGACCGCTCAGCAGTTAAGAGCACTGGCTGCTCTTGCAGAGGACCCAGGTTCGGTTCCCAGCACCCACATGGTGACTCACAACCATCTGTAACGCCAGTCCCAGGGCATCCATCGCCCTCTTCCGACCTCCGTGGGGATTGCACGACACAGGTGTATTTACATGCATGCAGGAGATACACTCATGCACATAAAATAATTTTAAAAATGAATGTTTTTTTAAAATAGTCAAGGAATCAAATTTAAGAGAATATTGAAACCACACCCAGCTGGGGTCAGGCCCCAAGGGAAGCCATGACTCTACAGAAGCCGGATGCCAGGCCGGGCTTTCAGATCCCAACCTTGGCCCCGGCCGCGCACCGTTTGTCAATGGCGTCGATGTTAGAGTGCAGGAGCCATAGCTCCTCCGTGCTGTCCTGCCGCGAGGACAGGATCAGGTGGTGGCCGGTCAGGCACAGCGTCCCTTCCACGGCGGGATAGAAAGGTCGGTGCAGCACCACGTTGTCCACCCGCGGCGTCTTAATCAGTTCCGCGAACTCCATGGCCTCGCAGCAGCAGCCCCGGGGCTGCGCGATGCCGGGGACGCGATGCCGTTACACCCGACGCTGTAGGGAGGACGAGCCCCGCCCGATTGGGCGGCCGCGCCTCGAGCCCCGCCACAGAGCGAGGCCGGGCCGCTGCAGCTGCCACCGGCCTCGGGCGGGCAGGGAGAACCGGGGAGGAGGAGCAGGAAGCCGCGTCCTAGCGGGCATCCGAGCCCCAAGCCGCTAGGGACTCAGCGGAAGTAGCTGCGGCCGTCGCACCCGGCAGTAACTCCGGGCGGAAGACGTAGAGGTCGGAACGGAAGTTGTTCTCATTGTAGCTCCGGTGGAACACAGCGAGAGTCAAGGACTTACGTTCCTACAGAGAAACGCGCTCTCTCGCTCTCTCTCTCTTTTTTTTTTTTTGCCTTCGCCTACCCCGGGTCCGGTCCTTGCCCCTTCCAAATACTCCATATCCGGAAAGACGCGACGGGAAGACATCCTGTACTGGCTCCCTCCATTGAGGAGGGTCCCCTCAAGGGCTCTGCAGAGCGTGGAGATTCTCCTGATTGACCATGAAGAGATGACAACTGGAGGATGAAAGCAGTGATGGGGACCAAGAGGAACCGCCTGTGCTTATGAGGGACACGGGCTACACCTCAGACGCCTTGAAACCCATGACCTGAAACAAGAAAAGTGCATCAAGCCCTGAGGGGCTGCAGGTGCATTGCAGAGGGGAACTAATTCATCCTGGTCCCAACACAAAACTCAAGTGACAGCAGAGGCTGCCCCGGTAAATCTGTAGCAAAGCCTGGGTCACACGGCACAGCCTCCCAGATGAACGATTCCCAGACATTGCAATGGCACCGTTTTGCATGTAATTTCACTTCGTCTCTTACATTTTTATTTCAGAATAAAAATCATGCTTGAGCCATTTGCCTTTGAAATTCTCACATAGAGTGCCTAAGCACAGTGAGTTTGCCAGTCTTAGGATACACAAAATAAACCTGACCAGATCACACTGTGCTTGTCACGGCATGTGTCCTTGGCCTTCTAAAATGTTCCCTTCTTAAAAACACGGTATGAGAGTGACACCCCTGAGGTTTCAGTTTAGCTTATCTGCAAAAGAAAACCGACAGCGAGTCTAAGGGAAGATGGGGAAAATTATTTATGAAACTATTTTTCTAACTGGAATGTTGGTCTTCCTTCCTTATGAGGTTCACTATAATAACTATCAATTGTGGAAGGGGGAATTTCCTTCCAATCTGAAGAACTAGGGAAAGTTTTACAGAGAAAATACCATTTGAAAGCAGGGCCTTGAAGGATGAATAAAGGTTCTCTGAATGGAAGATGTCCAAAGTAGAAAGTCCAACTTAATTTCTACTAGAGGAGGGGAAATTCTCCAGGAATTCCATGGACCTTTGGTTTTCTTGACCATGAATGATGAAAAGGCTATGATGTCATTAAGTTTAAAAAAATATTTAATATTCTATAACCATAAACTGGTTTTTGCTGTGAGAGAAAATTGTCAGTATATTCTGACTTGCTATAATGAAATGCCAGAAACTATTAGAAAAGTATAGTATATATACTGTGATTTGAAGCTCCTGAGTGCTGAGAAAAACCGAAATTGAATTGTTAGGAACCGAGTATGATGAACAATGAAGACAATTTCCCTACATAAACGGTAAGTGGCAGTAGAATTCTAAAGTAATTGGATGGGCTTCCATTCTACTATAATCCAATGGTGTAGTCAAGCAGTACTGTTCAAACTGCCAAGGTATAAGGGTCTCAGAGGGTTCTGATAAGCCAAGAAGATAACGGAATTTATACTGCATATAAAGAATTTATTCAAGGGGCTGTGGAGCTGGAGCAATGTGTAAAGTGCAGACATGAGAACCTTAGTTTAGAGCCCCAGAACACCTGCACCTAGAACGCCAGCACTGGGGGGAAGGGGTAGAAACAGGAGGATTTGGGGGCTCAGTGGCCAGCCAGTCTAGCAAGAGCAGCAAGCTCTGCACCAATCAATGAGAGACCATGTCTCATAAATAAGGTGGAGGGACTGGAGAGATGGCTCAGCACTGGCTACTCTTGCAGAGGACCAGGGTTCGATTCCCATCACCCAAATGGTGGCTAACAACTATCCATAACTCCAGTTCCAGGAGATCCAAAACCTTCTTCTGGCCTCTGCAGGCTTTGCATGATATAGGTGCACTTACATACATGCAGGCAAAACATTCCTACACATAAAAATTAAATGGGGGCTGGGTGTCGTGGTGCACGCCTTTAATCCCAGAACTTGGGAGGCAGAGGCAGGCAGATCTCTGTGAGTTGGAGGCCAGCCTGGTCTACATAGTGAGTTCCAGGTCATCTGGGGCTACAGGGAGACCCTGTATCAAAAAGACCAAAAATAAATAATAAATAAATAAATAAAATGGAAAGGGATCAAGAAAGACACCTGATGTTCCCCTCTGAACACACACCGACACACAGACATGTAAGCCTGTATGTACATGCACACACATGCATACAACACAGACAACATAAAAATAATAAATGTAAAAGAATCTATTCAATGTCTTACAAATATTATTATTACCATAATAATTGAGATAAAATGGTATTGGTATGTAATCAGCAAACTGTTATTCTAGGAACAAATGAGAAAATGTGATATTTGTCTTTCTGAGTCTGATTTATTTTCCTTTACATAACCAACAGTTCATTTATTTTCCTGCAGGTGACATAACTTCATTCTTCTGTATGGCTGAATACAACTCCACTTTTTCTTCATCCATTCATTTGCTGAAAGATACCAAGGCTGATTCTATAACTATTGTGAGCAGTGCCGCAATAAACATCTATGTGCAAGGATTTATGTGGTTGTTGGTTTAGAGTCATTTGGGTATATACCAGGGATATAGCTGCATCATATGGTTGTTCTTTTGTTTGCTTGGTTTTTGTTTAAATTTTTTACAATTAGTGTGCATGTGTGTGTGTGTGTGTGTGTGTGTGTGTGTGTACCTGCTATGACATGTGTGTGAAGGTCAGAGGACAACTTGCACAACTTGTGAGAGGCAGTTCTCTTCTTCTACCATGTAGGTTCTGGAGATTAAACTCAGGTTTGTCAGGCTTTGCAAGAAAGCACCCTTACCCACTGAGCCATCTGGTCAACTTTAATGTTTTTGAGGAGCCTGCCTACTGATTCCCATTGTTACTGGTTTTACTTATATTTTCACAGCAGTTTAAGGGAATTTCTCCCCTACATCTTCAACAGCATTGTGTGTGTGTGTGTGTGTGTGTGTGTGTGTGTGTGTATGTGTGTGTGTGTACATGTTCATGTGTGCAGATGTGCCTACATGTTTTTATGCTTGCATGTGGAGGCCAGAGGTCAACACTAGGTATCTTCCTCAAGCACACTCCACCTTATTTAATTTATATCTATTAAATTATGTGTGTATGTGCATGTGGGTACAGGTGCCCAAGTGTGGGGACCTAAAGGCCCCGCCTTGCCAAGATGGCACCTAGAGGAAGTAAGCAGGGTGCGGCCTGACCTGTCCTGAAGAACATCGAATTGGATGCCAGTCCTTCCGCACCCCTGGGCGGTGCGTGATCAGCGCGTGATCAACGTGGACGCCTATGGGACCCTGCCCATGTGGCAGGTTGACCTTTAAGCTGATTGGGGGTTTCCGAGGGGATTTCCAAACTGCGGTTTTTTTGCCTATATGAACTCACCTGCAATAAATGAGTTCCTGCTTGACAAGACTCCCTGTCGCGTCTGATTGTCCTCCGCGAGGAGGGCTGGCGAAACGGGGGCGGACAGCGCACTTAACCCATCCTCGGCCCCCATCCTGAGCTCCACGTCCTGCCTTGCTGGCGGGGCGGAGGCTCGGCACCCAAGGAGGCCAGAAGTGTCAGATACCCCTCGAACTGTAGTTAACCAATGAGCCATCTCTTCAGCCTCTTCTTCCTCATTTTTTAAGATGAAGTCTCTCTTGAACCTGGAGCTCACTGATTCGGCTAGACTGGCTGGTCAATCAGCCGTAGAGGGTCGTCCTGTGTCCACCCTTCCCTAAAGCTGTGCTTACAGGAGTGCACTGCATCCAGATTTCTTTTACATTTATTTATTTACGTGTGTATATGTGTGTGTGTGTGTGTGTGTGTGTGTGTGTGTGTGTGTGTGTGTCTGCGTCTGCGTGTGTATGTGAAACTCAGGACTTCAGGCTTGGTGGCAATTGCATTTACCAGACGAGCCATCTTGCCTGCCCTGCACCTGGCTTTTTGACGTGTGTTCTGTGGCATGAAACTCAGGCATTCACACTTGCATGGTAAGCACTGACTACCCGAGTCATCATGGTAGCCTACATTTGTTCTTTTCTTGACAGTAGCCATTCTGGCTGCCTTTCCCTGATGCTAAGGATGTTGAACACTTTTGCATATGTTTTATGGCTATTTGTTCTTCATCACTGTACTCGCCCATTTATTGATTGGATGGCTGTTGTTTTGATATTTAGTCTTTTGAGTTCTGTGTTCTAGATAGTAGTCCTATTAGATGATGGAGTAGCGAAGATTTCTCTCCTGTAGGCTGTGTCTTCACTCTGCTGATGACGGGTTTCTTTGCTGTGCTCTTTCTTGCAATCCCATTTGTCAATTCTTGAAATTATTTCCTTTGCCATTAGAGTCCTTTCCAGAACTTCCTTGCCTAGATTTTCAAATGTTTTGCCTATTGTTTCTCAGAATTTCAAAGTTTCAGGTCTTACAGCAAGGTCTTCAATCCATTTTGAATTGATATTGTGCAGGGTGAGAAATAGAGATCTAGTTTCATTCCTCTACATGTGGATACCCATGAACACAAGGGGATCTTACACCTTCTAGTGTCTTCTTCAATGTTTCAAATTTTTCATTGTAGACGTCTTTCATTTCCTTGGTTAAGTTTGTCGGAAGCTATTGTGAATGGGATTGTTTCCTGATTCCTTTCTATGCATGCCCATTATTGGTATATAGGAAGGCTGGGAGGTGTTGTATGTTGGTTTTGAATGCTGCTACTTTGCTGGTTGTACTTACCAGTTCTCAGAGTTTTCTGGTGGAATTCAGAGGGTCTCTTCCACATAGAATCATATCATCTGTAAGTAGGGATAGTTGCACTTCTCCATTCCTGTCTATACCCCATTTGTTTCTTTCTCTTGCTTTATTGCTCTAGCTATGACTTCAAGCACTATATTGACTAACTGAAGAAAGGGAAAATCTTTTCTTTGTTCTCTGTCTTATGGGAAATGCTTCAAGTTTCAGAATAATCTTAACTATAACTTTATCATGTTATAGTCAACCTTTATTTGGTTGAGGTAGGCTTGTTCTGTTCCTAGATTCTACACAGTTTTTATTAAGAGAGGATGTTAGACTTTGTCAAAAACTTCACTACATTTATTGATATGATCATGTGATTTCTGTTCTCAAGTCTCTTTGTGTGATGTATTACATTTATGGATTTGCATGTATTGAACCATCCTTCCATCCCTGGAACGAAGACATCTTGATCATGATAAATGATTTTTCTGATGTATGATTGAATTTAGTTAACCAGTATTTTATTGAGAAAATGTTCACCAGGGAGATTGGCCTATAATTTTTTGTGTGTGTGTGTGTCTTTATCTGGTTTGGGTATCAGGGTAAAATTGACTTTGTAAAATGAATCTAGCAGTATTCCTTAACTATCTATTTTATGGAACAGTTTGAGAAGCATAGGTGTTAGTTCTTTAAAGCTTTGGTAGAGGGCTGAAGAGATAGCTCAGCCATTAAAGCTCTGATAGAATTCAGCAGCGAGTCCATCTGGGCCTGGGCTTTTTATATTTGGGAGACCTTGTTACTCTGGTACTTAAGTCTCTTTGTGACAGCCTGTAGGCATCGATCAGCATCTCACACCTCATCTCTCCTACTCATTCCTTTTTAGTTCCCATTCCCGACCCACCTGCCATTTTCATGCCAGTCATCCTTTAATAGCTTGGAGTTTCCTCCTGAAATTTTTGGCACCAGCTAGAACCTTGCTGCCAAGTGGAAGTGTGAAACAGGGACCATCAGCATCATTGGCATCCCCTGCAAACTTTACTACAAATTCCAAAGGTACCTAATCAGCTTCCACAAATTAACAAGGTCCCTGGGTCATATGTGAGCACAGTAAGATTTTGGAAAGCGGTGTCATGTAGAATCTATGCATTCTGTCTGCCTAGTGTTCTTCGTCTTCCATCATGTCCTCTTGACCTCAGTTCCTGTCATCCTTCAGACCTCTTAGATGTCACTCCCTCCCCTGAGCACTTTACAGCATATGTAATAGGAATAGTTCACATTATTGAACATTACTCTGTTCCCAACATCATGCTAAATGTTTTACATGTACTGTCACAGGTAGTCCTTCCACAAAGCTGTTGATAAGGGCTGAACTTCACAGCCCCGTCCATACATTGATGCCTTAATTTCTAATACTTTAGAAGGTGACTATATTTGAAAATAAGGTCTTTGAAGAGACAATTAGAGAATACCTTTACCCAAAATGACTGGTCCTAATGTTGAGATGAGACTGTGCCCCACTCTAACTTACTCCATATTGTATAAAACAGTGGCTTTTTTGAAGACTGAGGCTTGCCCTAGGAGACTTCCTTTAACAAGTTCTTGCCTCCATTTTGAGAGGGAATGACTGAAGTCCCTAGGTGAACCCAGAAACCACACCATCTTCCAGGATCACACATCCAGCACAGATTAATAAATGGCTATTCCTTGGAATAAAAAAGGGAAATATAAGTGAGGATGAACGGAGATGGTGGGGTACATGGTTATATTAAAATTATATCAGGGAAATCAAACCCAAGAGCTTAGTGGATATGTCAGACCAAGTTCCTTCACCAGGACTCCGAAAAGCAACGGTCATCTAACCCTTCAATGGAACATTTCCACACCAACCCATCATCTGATGCCCGCTGTGTGGGTCAAGGACCAACAAATAGTAGACTCTCTGTCTGTCCCTGGAGCTTCAGCTAAGCTCGGTCCCCTGCTGTTGATGTATCAACCTGTTTATGGATCTGGGCCTGGACCTGACACACCATCTTCCGCCCCTCATCCAGTCTGGTTTTTCATCTAGTGGCTGAGCGCCAAAGTGTCTCTCTCAAATTTGATACCAGCAGCTCCCTCCCAGAACTGTTCTGGTGGGTTATCTTATCAATATTCATTCTCTGTCTCTGTCTCTGTCTCTGTCTCTATCTCCACTTCTGGAACCTCTTGAACTTTACTGTAGCCTCTTCAACTTGTATTCATTCCGTAAACCATGCGTATGCATATAGATACAGGCATATTAAGATTGGCATATAGATACAGGCATATTAAGATTGGCATATAGATACAGGTATATTAAGATTGGCATAAAAGAACCCGCATTCACTTCAGCCTGGACACCAGAGAGGCCTAGTCACATAATCTTGTCCACCCTGCCCTCTTCTCCCCTACCCCAGTCGGAATGACTTTAGACTCTATTTAAGGATCTTCTGGCAGCATTTTGATGAGGGGAGAGGAAATGTGGGGTTGTGTCATTCTCTCCTGCTGGCGGAGAAACTGGAGCAGAGGTGTAGCAGTGGCGGGCCCTGATAAGCGCTTACAGTGGCTCAGCAGCTTGCAGCTTGTGTGTGTCTTCACGTGCACTCTCATGATTCTCCGTGGCCTGGAGAATCAGATGGGCAAACCACTGTGTCCAGTTTGAAGGATGGTACTGTCTTCAAAGGCAAATCCCAGCAGTGGGGTACCCAGGGTACCTGTGAGCCCAAGCCTAGACCCTCGCTGTCTCACTGATGCCAATTAGGTTTACTTTGCATAGTCTTTATCTGTTGAGATCCTGACTGTGCATACTGGGAGAAGGCAGCCTTTCTTCACTAAGCATGGGATGGTTGAAGGCTCACTGCACCCAGCGATGAAAAGAACATTCTGGGGACAATCAGAGGATGGATGGGTCTGTGTTCAGACACCACACTGTTGCAGCCACATTTCTATGATTCTTATGCATTGGCCATAAGCTGCTTCTAGTTTTGAGGCCAAGCAGAACAGGATCCTGGCACAGGAGAAGAAAGTGGCGAAGTGGAGGGAAGAAGGGCCGTTGGTACTGGTGGGTGACAAAGCACCCCAACCCTGGCCTGGTGGCACACCTCTAGTACCAGCACTAGGGAGGCTGAGGCAGAAGGACTGCTGAGTTCAAGACCAGTCTGGATTCCACAGCAAGACCCCGTCTCAAAAAAACAAAAAATCACTGAGGGGCTGGAGAGGTGGCTCAGTGATTAAGAGCACTGGCTGTTCTGTTCCCAGCACCCACATGGCAGCTAAAAACTGTCTGTAACTCCAGGACCAGGGGAAACTCCAGATGCCCTCTCTGAACTCTGAGGGCATTGCAGGACACAGGTGTACTTACATACATGCAGGCAATACACTCATGCACATAAAATAAAAAATAAAAATAATAAATGGGGATATAAAGATGATTAAAATTGTTTTAGATGTTATGTATGAAATACACAAAAAAATCAATAAAAATAATAATGAATAAAACATTTTTAAATCATTGAAAACTTAGTTGCTTATACTACAATACCCATCAGTTAGAGGGTAGAGCTGGAGCTAAGAAGCTGGGCTGACAGGGACTGACAGGCCCCCTTCCCTCCCCTCCTCTTATCTCTTTCCCCCTCCCCTGGTCTCTCTCCTCCTCTCTCACCTCCGCCACCAGTGCTTTCCTTGGAATCTGGTTGGTGTTCCTGTGGGTCTTCCAGTGTGGCAGCTTCAGGGCAGTTAGACTGAATTCTGAGCAGATCAAAATATGAAGAGTGAACTAGGGCAAAGTGGACACTTCTTCACCCAGCTTAACTCAGATGTGACACAATGTCCCTTCCACTGATCTATACAGTCACTAAAACCCACCCAATTTCAAGAAGACATAGACTCCCTTCTCTCCATAGGAGCAGTGGCTAAGCATTGTACTGCAGGACCCAATTAAGAGTGTGAAACGTGCGTGGATAATGTCACTTCCCCCAGACACACTGGTATCTACATAGACAAGCAAGAAGAAACATCTAGAAACCCAAAACACTGTTTTGGCAAAGTGCTCATGGTCATAATGAAATGAACTAAGAATACCCAATTACATATAATTGGATATAATTAAAATGAAGAGGCATATAAAATAAAGGCCTAATTAAGAAGTAGGGAAATTAACTAGGTGGAATGTCAACAATTCCGTGATTGGTACTGGGTGCTACATGCTGCTATTGAGCTTGAATCAGGGTCACTGTCCAGGGATTAGTGAGGCAACCTCAGTCTGCTCTCAGCTCAGAGTCATCCCCTCCCTTCCTCCCTCGTTCACCTGCCTCCTTCTCCGAGCTGTGTAAGTGAAGCTTAATATATGATTACAACTGTGCCATGCGGTTGTATTTGAGATTTTTCATTTGCTGCGTGGGCTCCGACGCCCCTGGCCTCCAGCCTTCCCTCGTTTGCTTTCTCCCCTCAGGCTTTCTTCCTCTGTCCTCTTCTCTCCCTGCCTCCCTCCTTCTTTTTTCTGAGGATGGATCTGTAAATACCACTGCATGGATGACTAAGTTATTACTAAGAGAAAAGCAAACTCCAAATAGAAATATCTGATGATCCTCCCCACAGCCAAGTGATAACAAGGCAATGCCCAGACCTTCTGGACTCCTGGTGTGATACAACGACAAGTGTTCTTCACCTGGGAAATGCTCCTGCCCCATGAGCTGAAGCAGAATCTAGGTGTGAGAACACCATCAGGCACGCCTATGAAGTGGGGTATTCAGCAGCAGCCGACTTAGACTCTCCTGAGGTTTCAATTCATGGAAAACAAAAGTAAAACATAAAGGCAGAAACCTTTGCAATGGCTCACACCTGTAGTGACAAAACATGGGAAGGTGAGGCAGGAGGGTGGTTTGGGGATAAGTACTCAGGGCCAGCTTAGACACCACAAATAGACACTGTCTAAAAAAATGCAATCAGCTGCATGAAACTTAATTTGAATCAGGCTACAAGAAGAGCTGGATGTGGTGATACATGCCTGTAAGTCCAGGACTTAGGAGGTGAAGGCAGGAAGAACAGGGGTCTGAGGCCAGCATGGGCTGTAATAGACCTTGTCTCTAAACCAAAATAGGTAGGTAGGCAAATAGATATATAACTGGATGGATGGATGGATGGATGGATGGATACACAGGCAGAGAGAGAGAGATGATAGACATTTGAGGAAGTATGATCACAGGTACATACCAGATCACATATCGGCTGATATTACTGAGTTAATTCTGATTTTCTTAGAATAGATACTAATGTGATTTTGCAGGAAATTATCCCTTTTCTCCAGAGATTCATCCTACTGACCAACCATCACTATGCCTGCACTTTGCTCCCAGCTTTTTCTTTAAACTGTATATGCAGTGGAGCGTGGTGGTATACACCTGTAGCCCCAGCTCTCAAGATGCAGAGGCAGGCCACTCTCTGTGAGTTCAAGATCAGTGTGGTCAACATACTGAGTTACAGGTCATCCAGGGCTACATAGTGAGGCCCTCTCCCAAACAAAAACTGAAGTTGTCAACACAGGCCACTCCAGATCATGCAGAATGCTAAGCCAATTTCCTGTTCATTATTGAATGACTAACTACCAAATGATAGAATTGCACTGATGCCTTTGGCCTCACTGACTTATGAGATGACCTTGAACTCACAATCCTCCTCTCTCAGCCTCCTGAGTGCTGGACTCCAGGTGTGTGCCATCATGCCTGGCTGAACATTAAATTTGATGTATCTTTTTTCTTTTGATTTTAACACATAAATTTGGGGTATTTTCCATAGTTTAGAAAAGTTGAGAGAGCAGAAAAACAAACACCTTTAAGTCCTTTACTCAGGCTAATCAATTGTCAATAATTCTGTTTCCTGTTTCCTATCATGTACATGCACACATACAAGATACATATCTGCATACCCATTTGGGAGGTTCTGTATGTTTTCAGTCAGTTCCTCCATGGGAAACTCTCTTTCCACTTGATTTTCTTGATTTCAAAAGTGACTCTATACATGTACACATGTATGTGTCCATGTGTGCCCATGTGTGTATGCAGGGCAGGAGTCAGAGGATGAAAAATATAACCCCCGTTTTTGTTTTTCATAAGCTATGAAAATTTATTTCTCATAACTTTATTTATTGTTTATGCTTATTTTATGTGTATGAGTATATTGCCTACATGTGTGTGAGTGCACCCATGTTGTGCAATGCCTGTAGAGTTCAGGAGAGGGTGTCTGATGTCCTGGAACTGGAGTTATGGACAGTTGTTAGTTGACATATGGGTGCTGGGATTTGAACTTGGGTCTTCTGCAAGAACAGCCAGTGTTCTTAACTGCTGCACCATCTCTTTAGCCCAATAACTTTCAGTTTAGAACATCTCCAATCCAAAGATTTAAGCACCTATCTGTGTCAGTATCAAAGATAAGGAAAGCTGGTAACAAACCATAGTTGTTAGGACAGAGTTTCTCTTCTTTTCCTTCCTTCATTCTTTCTTGAATAAGGAATTTCTATGTAATCTTAGATTATCTAAAACTCATGATCCTCTACCTTAGCCAACACTTGACAACTGACAGAAAGCTTTGGTCTCCTTAGGGTAGGCTTATAATTTTTAAGCTTTCTTCTGTCCCTGAGATGGGCATGTGTATCTCACAGCTAGAAGTATCTTTCTCAAGGATCCAAAGGTCATTCCTATCACACGTGATCATCAGGAAGGACAGCGTTATGGTTTGGATGTCAAGTATTCCTCGAAGGTGCGCATGTTAAAGGCTGATAGCCAGGCACTGAGGTGATTGGGTCTTGACAATGTTAACTTTATCAACAGATTCATCCATAATGTATACTTTTCAATGAAACCAAAAGTTTGTTCAAAGAACACCCCCAGCAATTGAGACAGAAAAATGAGATGGAGCCAATCACCCTCTTTCTCAAGTTGCTCTCAGCAAATACCTTCTTGACAACCTCGTTTCCAAACCTTAGTAAAAGAACGTGTTGTACAGCTCATAAACCATTGGTCATGAGCAGTGTCGAGAGCTATTTTTAAACAAATTAAGAATGCTTCGACTTAGAAAAAAAGTTTGTGTTAATTTGTGAAACCTCTAACCACAAGCCAACCCATGTAATACCAGATGTAGAGACTAATTGCATTCCTAGCCGAGCGGGGGAAATGGTGCAGAGAACAGACAGGCCAGCCCATCTCCCCAGGGAATTGGCAAACACAGCCAGAAAGTCTTCCGAATTCAACACAGCTCCTGTTTTGATGGCTTCTAGAAGTTAGAAAGAACATTAATGAATAAGATAAAAGAGTCTCAAAGACACCTCAAGTGCAGAAAAGACTGAAGAAGTAGAAGCTAAAACGTATAATGCTCTAAGTGTGCGGCACAGCCTTCAGGAAAAATGCTCCAGCTGACAGAAATAAAATGTGCGACAGCATAGTGTCTGTCTGGGTATTTTATTTTGTTCTTTTAGGGTGCTGGATGTGTGAACCCAGGGCCCATATATATTACGCAGAACCCAGCTACACCCCCAACCTATGTATGGATATTTAAAATAGTTTAAGGAACTTGGACTTCTAAACCTGAAACCTCTAATCATTTCCTTCTTAGAAGAGTCTCAAATAAAAAGACATTTTTAAAAAATCTTACTTGGTATAAATACTATAGTATTAATATGTTTTTGTGTGATCTTATCTCTGTGTCTCTGTCTGTGTGTGTGTGTGTGTGTGTGTGTGCGTGTGTGTGTGTATGTGTGTGTGTGTGTGTGTGTGTGTATGTGTGTGTGTGTGTGTGTGTGTGTATGTGTGTGTGTGTGTGTTTGTGTGTGTGTGTGTTTCTGGGGATCTAACCTAGGGCTTTGCCACCACAGGAGGCAAATGCTTTCCCACTGACCTGTATCTCTAGCTCTTGGTGTTTGAGACAGGGTCTTGCTATGGTACCACATGTTGGCCTTGAAGTATTTGCAGCCTAGGCTGACCCGTGCAGTCAAAAATGACTTTGAATTCCTGATCCTCTGCCTCCATCTCCCATGTGCTAGAATTACGGGCATGCACTACCATGCAGTTTTATTTACAATCAGGGATCAAATCCAAGGCTTTGAGCATATCATTCAAGCACTCTTCTACCAGAACTGCATGCATACCTCATTTGCTTTTCTTTCATCTTGAAACAGGGTCTCACTAGGTAGCCCTGGCTGGCCTCAAACTTGCAATTCTCTGCCTCAGGCTCATGAGTGCTGAGATCACAAGTATGTGCCACTTGACTTAGCTGGATAAATACTGAGTTGCAGCAGTTGACATATCCTAGATGTTGACCCCTTTTAAGATGCACAATTTGCACATACTTCTACCTGTGGGTTACCATTTTGATCTCCTTTCTCCAGTGTATAGGAGTTTTACATTTTTATGTCATCCATTTTTTTTAAATCTTTGTCCATGTGTTGGATGACTTTTTGGTGTGATAATCAAGAAATTATTTCTAATACCATGTGCACCTTCTCCCTGTTTTCTAGTAAGAGTTTCAGAGTTTTAGATCTTAAATTTAGGTCTTTGATTCATTATGAATTTTTGCATGGTTTAGGCAAGAGTCCAGAATACATGCCCCACCCCCTGAAATACTGGCATGTGTCACCAGTCCTAGATACCTCTTGATGTATTCAAGTTGACAACCAAGACCAACCATCACACTGACCAAGTTCAGACTTTAAGCATAAGTTTGGTTTTAAACTTAATTCTGTATCTTGGATGTGGGCATTTCCCAATGAGTTTTGTCCCTCTGTCTAGCATGCTCAGCTGGCAGAGCAAAGTCTTTACTTGTGAAAGACCAGAGATCTTCCCAGATATGTGCTAAGTGGCACATACTTGTGATCTCAGCACTCGTGAGCCTGAGGCAGAGAATTGCAGGTTTGAGGCCAGCCAGGGCTACCTTCCTTAAAAAGGGGCACTGGGCAGGTACAGAGTGGGAAGTCAGCCTTGGAGAGGAGCTGGATCCCTGGACTACCTCTAAATGCGTCTGGAAGGCACCCTCCCAACAGCTCCAGAGCAGGCTCCAGCTCCTGGCAGGAGTTGCCTTTCTTCCCTTCCTGAAAGGCAGTCAACAGCCAGACACTACTCAGGAAAAAGAGATTTAAGACAAAAGTGGATCTAGAATATTTAATACCTGTGTTGCATAATTTGAGTACTCTCCTCATTCTGCTATAGAACAAAATTATTTTTATAATTATTATCCTCTAATAGTAGGAATCATTTTCCTGGATCAGTCTATAGTTTCAAAACACAATTTAAAGAGAAGAAATTCAGAAATGGTAGCATATACCTTTAAATGCCAGCACTTGGGAGGCGAGGGGAGGTGGATCTCTGAGTTTGAGGCCAGTCTGATCTACATAGCAAGTTCTAGGCTAGCCAAGGCTATCTGGTAAGACCATGTCTTAAAAAAAAGGAAAGAAAGAAAGAGAGAGAGAGAGAAAGAGAGAAAGAGAGGGGGGAAGGACAAAGAAAAAGAAAAGGCGTATTTCAATTTCCAGTAGCTTGCTAATAACTGCAGCGGAAGGTTGAGACAGAATCTTATTCTGTAGTCCAAATTGGCCTGGAACTGACTACATAGTTCAGTCCTCAAATTCGTGGTGACCCTCCTGCCTCAAGGCTCTGAGTGCTAGGATTACCAGCATGAGCCACCGTATTTGGCTTAATTAAAAAAAAACATTAGTCTCAGGATGGGGATATAGCTAAGTGGTAAAGCACTTGCCTACAATGTGGGAAGCCCTCGGTTCAATCCTCAGTATTGAAAATAAAATCAATCAATCAGTTAATTGACCTAACAGCTCTTGCTCTGTCGCACTGTTTTAAGTCTTTATTATAGAGAATAACAAAAGGAAGATAACTCAAATTTTACTTTTTCATCTTTAAAAAATTATTTTTAAGTGTGTGTGTGTGTCTACATGAGTTTGTGTGTGAACATGTGTGCAGGTGCCTGCAAAGGCCAGATGAGGGTGCCAGATTCCATGGAACTGGAGTTATAGGCAGCATCCGATATAGAGGTCCTTTTGCAAGAACAGCAAGTTCTTAACCACCAGCCATCTCTCCAGGTTCCCACTTTTTCATCTTTACCATCGGTATGTTATCATGGTTTGTTTTGAATCTACTATATTTTTAAAATTTTTTATTGTTTTATGTGTATGAATGTATTGCCTGCACGTGTATAAGTGCACCCATGTCATGCAGTGCCCGTGTAGGACAGAAGAGGGTGTCAGATCCCCTGGAACTGGAGTTATGGACGGTTGTTAGTTGCCATGTGGGTGTTAGGAATCAAAACCGGGTCCTCTGTAAGAGCAACCAGTGCGCTTAACTGCTGAGCCATCTCTCCAGCCCCTTGAATCTACATAAAAGTTGGAGTCACTTTGCTGAAGAAGTAAACCTTGAGTGTGAAGTGTTTCTGAACTTGGTCTAGAAAGAAAACATAGATCTCTGAGTCCACAGACTATGACCTTCTGAGAACTGGGAGTTCTTGGAACTAATTTCCAGAGATAACACAATTACTAACAGATAAGAGAATTGCCAAATTAAAGCTTGTATATCTGTTAAACGCAAATGTAAAATGCAGAAATCATTTAGAACATTTTTTTTTTTTGTCTTTTTGAGACAGGGTCTCCTTGTAGCCCCAGCTGTCCTGGAACTCACTATGTAGACCAGGCTGTCCTCGAACTCACAAAGATCCGCCTGCCTCTGCCTCCCAAGTGCTGGGATTAAAGGCATGCGCCACCATGCCCCGCCTTCATTTAGAACTTTTGACATAGAACATGTGGCAGAATACTGACATTATTTAGAATGTTTCTCACATGATGACATTGAAAGTGAACTGACTTTAGTCAGGTGAGTATTGCATTTAAATCCTCTACAAGAATGCATCCCTTGCTGTGGAGGAGACAGGACCTGCAGCTCTGCCCACCCTCTGCCACAGCTTTAAAGTGTTGACCAACTGCACAAAGTCATACTGTCCACACATCTGTAATTTAAATGACTATTCTTGATGTTGATTTTAAAAATTTTTTTTTGTGGTATAGGATTCTCAAGGGTTAAGGAGCTCAAAAAGGAAGTTGACTAAGTCCTCAGATATCGGTGCTTAGGATTTCAAAAATGTTTTACAAATTGTGTTTTAGGGAAAATTCCCACAACCATTGTTGTCCCTGCTCTGCTGCTGGGAGGAAGGAAGAAAAGGAGGGAGAGAGGGAGGGAGGGAGGGAGAGAGAGGGAGGGAGAGAGGGTGTGTCATGTTGGTGTCAGGTGATTCTGTGAGCATGTAGGCAGGCCTTGATACCTGGGTGGCTGGGAGGGAGGGAAAATGGTTTAGTTTTTTGAAGTTCAAGGCTGGTGTTTGGCGCCCTCTGGTGGGAGGTTTGAACATACACAGCTCAGTTACTGTCTAAATGTACTGATGACATTATTTAGTAACTACCAGACATTGAACTAAGCAATCCCTTTGTGTGCATTTTCTCTTCTTCACAACTACCCAATAATTAGGCATCTGGTTCCAAAGCCACTGGTTAGAGAACTTGTTCGGAGAGTGACAAGACCACAGCTACACAGCTAGCAAGTGAAAGCTTGGACCCCCATAGCCCCAGCCCCTCACCGACTCAGAGCCTGGGGCTCATGGAGGCCACTGAGCAGCTAGTTTGCTATCTCTAATAATTGGTCAACCCTATGAAGGGAAGGAAGTTCCTCCAGGGTCAGCAAGTTCCCAGCTGTCAAAGCACTAGCTTATGGAAAATAGAAGATGTAGTTAACATACTGCCTGAGCATTTGCATGTTAACATACATATACTTTTATTGCAATCTACTTTCAATTTCCCATTTAACTCACAAGTAGGGCATCAGAATGTCTGTTGTTTTGAAACAGAGTCTTACTCTCTAAGCTCAACTTCCAGCACAGAATAGTAACTGCTCAATTGTTTTTATTTTATTTATTTTTGTTTTATGTGTTATAAGTGTTTTGCTTGCATGTATGTATGTACATCCCATGCATGCAATACCCAAAGAGAGCAGAAGAGAGCATCAGCTTTCCTGGAACTGAAGTTACAGGTGGTTGTGAGCTGCTATGTGGATGCTGGGAACTGAACCTGGGTCCTCTGCACAAGCAGCAAGTGCTGATAACCACTGAGCCTCTCTCCAGCCCCATAAGCAATTGTGATCATAAGATCTGAAAATAGTTTCACATGTTCACGTGTTATGATTTGCTCTTCAAAAGTAAACCCCATTTGCTTCTTATGCGTATGTTTCTTTTGTGTCTTAACATGTCCCAGCCAGGACATGGCAATGGTCTTCACAATAGTGATTCCAGACTTTAGAAAAAACATTGGTAAGATACTTCAGCAGTGCACCCTAGTGATTTGGATTCAGAAAATCAAAGTGTAGTAGCCTCAGGAATAATTTGGGTCTTACCCAAGTGTGGTGGTTTGAATGAGAAGTGTCCCCCATAGGTTCACATATTTGAACACTTGGTCCCCAGTTGTTGGCACTGGTTACAGAGGTTTAGGACATGAAGACTTGCTGCAGGAAGGATGTCACTGGGGGCGGCTTTGAGAACTTATTGCCCTGTCCCACTTTTTGTGTGCTCTTTGCTTTTTGTTTGCCATTGGAGATATAAGCTCTTAGCTTCTTTCTCCAGCTGCCATGCCTGTGGGCTTGCTGTCATGCCTCCCCTCCATGATGGACTCTTATCCCTCTGGAACCATAAGCTAAATAAACTTCTTTAAGTTGCCTTGATCATCGTGGTTTATCACAGCAACAGAAAAGTAAGTAATACACCAAGTTAGTGTTTGAAGAATGTGGGCATCTTGACTCTTTTTGGCAGAAGTGTGGGTGGTCATGAGGATTGGAGGAGACCTAGAGAGGCCACCCACACACAGGAATGACACAGGACCCTGAGGCTTTCTCACATCCTACCAGACAGTCCAAGGCAGATGCCACAAGCGGCAGTGGATTCCAACATCGGAGATGCTGCGTCTGTGAAATGTCATCACTCCCACATCCCATGTCATAACAGGGAACTGTTCTGACACCACAATGATAAATAAGGCCTGGTTGATTTGCAAGAATATCCTGCTTTCTTATTTCTGCAACAGTCTATAATTCATGTCCGTATCTTTCCTCAAATTCAAGGGTTTTTCTTTTTCCTGTCTTATGCAAATCATTCGGCTCTGCAAACAAACATTAGCTTTTATCCCCCCTCCACCTGTCCCTCTGCTTCTTCGGTCTCTGTCTCCCTAGAAAATGGCTCTTGATCTCCTGAATTGTCTGAAATGCAAGGATCCATTCTAAATGGGTCCAAGAAACCATTTCCCTGTGCCTTACAGTGTAGTTTTGGCTGCTTTAAGAACAAAGCTTAGGGCTAGGAAGATGGCTCCAGTACCTGCCACAGAAGCATAAGGACTTGAATTCAAGCCCCAGCACCCACATAACAGCTAGGCACACAGAAAGCTTCCCAGCCCTGGGAAGGTGGAGATAGGAACATCCTAGGGTTTGCTGGCCAGCCAATGAGAGATCCTCTCTCAAAAGCTAACATGGCAAGTGACTGGGGAAACAGCCAATGATGATCTCCGGCCTGCATGTACATATACATATATGAACACACATAAACAGAAATAAATAAATAACAACAGAGTTGATCACTAAAAAATTAGAGGTCTGCCTGATGAGATGACTGCCTTTGAAGGAGGCTTTGTTATCATAGTCTGCCGGGGGGCAGTGGGCGGGGTACCATGCTGGGAAGCACTGGAGTTGTTCATGAAGCGAGAGGAGGGACCTGTATCTGGAGCCTTCACTGTGGTTTCTGTAGACAGAACTGGGAAAGGCAAGGCACACAGGTTCTGGGTCTGCTGGTATAGATATTGTCAGCAGGTTCTGGGGCACAGGGACCGTCTCCAACTGTATGGTACCTGGTCCTGGACGGTTAGGGCACGTAGACAGTGAACTGGGGTGATGGCTGGAGTGTGGATGGTTTGCATTTGAAAAGCTTGCTTGACTCCTCAACAGCTAGTTTATATCTGCAGGAGTTAGCCAACTCTGTGTAAGAAACATTAAACGTCAGTCTTTTTCTGTGAAGCACTGTAAAGCTTTGGTTTAAGACAAGGACTTCAAATATTTCACCCTCACGTCCACTATGTAAAACTTCTGTTGCACCCTAGAACCTGACAGCCTGTATGGCTGAGCCCTTTCCCTTTAGTCCAACCATTTTCCCCTCTCCTTCATCTTCTTTATACCAGTTCTGTTAAAACTAGCCAACCTCGAAAGACTGTGAGGTTAGACGCTCTTGCATCAGGGATTTGACAAAATCCTATCAAACTTCCGGGTCAGGTGTGCTTGATTGCGCTGAACAAGGCAGCACACCCTTTTGCAAAACTAAAAGCTGCCTCGCACCATTACTTCCTCTGTCCTGTCACATGTTCTTTGTGTGGTATCAGTGGAGTCCTTGGACCTCAGATTTCATTTCTAGCACCTGTGAAGGACAGTCCTTCCAGGGCCATCAAGTTCCCAGTTGTCAAAGCACTAACTTATGGGAAATAGAAGATATGGTTAACATACTGCCCAAATGTTTACATATTAAAATATGTATTATCTTATTATAATCTCTTTTCACTTCAGTTTCCAACTTAAACCACAGATAGGGCACCAGAGCAGTCTGTTTCTATAGTCCAGACTGGCCTGGAACCCACTCTGTAGCCAGGATTGGCCTTGACGCCATGGCACTTGTCTTCTCTCACCCTCCCAAGCACTGTGGTTACAGGTGTGAGCCACCACACCTGGCCAAAGAAGTCTTTACAAAGTATTCTTGTAGGTACTTACATCTGTGGTTTTCATTCCAGACCAGCAAAGAGAGGGGATGTTGCAAATGTCTATCCCAGAATGGGGCACAGCATCTGATGAGAGCAAAGCCTCTGATATTTTACAGAAAAGGCAGATCCATGATCAAGGACTCCATCTGGCTTTCCCAGAGCCACGTATCCCAGAATAACAAAAGGGTCGCACCCATTGCTGCATCCAGCCCTAGTCACCTGCTACCTCAAGACTTTCTTTGGTACCAGGTTGCTTGTTTCCTTGGTTGAGTAAAAACGCTCCCAAAAATAGTGTTAACCAAAGTACTCTGTGTATACATTCAGTGAATACCTAGGACAGCACTCCACATATGAAAGCATCAACCTTCCAAACAATCAAATTTGTGTTTTGTCTCTCCACAAAACTGGGCATACAGAATATGGCTAGTCCATTTCCTGCACACACCTCCCCCCTTTCTCTCACCTCTCTGTTTCTTTGTGGGTCGTAGAAGACAGTGGTTTGCTAACTTGTCCATGATGCTTATCCTGGCAGTGAGACCATCCTTTTCTCGGAGTGCTTTCCTCATCCTGTAGCTGCCCTCAGTGGATGCCTCTCCATCTTCCATGGGAGTGAGAACCCCCTGTGGATTCTGGAAAGAGCAGACTTGGAGTTTCCAGCAAGCCCCCAAGTGATGCCATTGAACCAGATTCTGAGACTAAAGCAGTTATCTCCCTTCTGCTTTCTGAGTTTTTTAAATGTTTTATTTATTATTTTTATTTAACGTGTATGAGTGTATTGTCGGCATGTAGGTAAGTGCACCCGTGTTGTGCAGTGCCTGAGGAGGACAGAAGAGGCCGTCAGATCCCCTGGAACTGGAGTTATGGATAGTTGTTGGCTGCCATGTGGGTGCTGGGATATGAACCTGGGTCTTCTGCAAGAACAACCAGTGTTCTTAACTGCTGAGCCATCTCGCCAACCCTGCTTTCTGTTTTTAATACTGCAACGCCACAGACTGGGATAGTTATAAAGAAAAAAGAGGGGGAGAGGTTACTTTAGCTCAGGGCTATGCTCCAAGGAGGAGGAGCTAAGTGATAGCTTTCTTGCTGGCAGAGTGCTGAGGCAGGGCTGGACACCATGTGGTAAGACACAAGGGCTATGTCAGAGACCTGGCGCAAATGGCTTTGCTTTGAGATAGCCATTAATCTGAGGCCCCTGGTGTGTCCAACTTTTTGACACTACAACGCCATGTTGTCACCTGCAAAGTACAAGTTCAAAAATCACACAACAGAATTACAAAAACAAGAACTCATGTTTTGCAAACATTTATGATTTTGTGCTGAACCAAGTATGCAGCTCTCCTGGGGCACATGTGGTCCACCTACTTCCCTCTTAAAGGTCCCATCTGGTTCCCCCTTTCCTCACTCTTAATGGAGGTTAAATTTCAACATGCAGTTTGGAGAAGATGCAATATACTCAAACCATAGCTTGTCCCAAGCCAAGCTTGTCACCGCAGGGTAACTTCTAAAAAACAACACAGCTTCCCAACCCTTCTCCTCACCTAACCCCTGAAAGCGGAGCTCCAGAATTGGAATTTCTAGAAGCATGTCACATAACAATAGCAACATCCAAGTTGGCGGACCACAAGCCTCAAAGCAGAGCGATCGTGATGTGTCTTCACACTTCAGACAGGTTCCAAGGACTGTCCCTTCTCACACAGTTACAGGACCAAAGCAGATGGGGAAATGATCTAAAATAATCTTGGGTGTTAGGATCCTCTTTCTATGTACTTTTACATCTTGTAAGATTATCACAGTAGCTGCCAGAAACCCAAATTGAGACATTTTACTGCAACACGATTTAAACACCAAAGCTTTTGCCTACATTTTACAAGAAGCTCAGTCTGCATAATTATGAGTGTCCTGCATTCCTTGGGTCTACCTTTGTGTCTCAATCAATGACTTCAAGTCATCCTGGCCCTTAGCCCCATTTAACAGAGGGTAGGGATTAAAGCTGCCTGAGTCGGGAATGGTGATGTACACAAGTGTAATGTCAGCACTGAGTAGCTGAGGAAGGAGGCTTGCAAATTCAAGATCAGTCTATGCTTCAGAGTGAAACCCTGCCTAAAAAATAAGAAAGCAAACAAAAAGGTCTCTGTCCCACCTGCAGGGAATGTGGTAGATTAATGATGGAAGAGAATCTGCAAATTAGAATGCCCTTCAGAGCTACAGAAGCACTCTCAAGCAATCTCCAAAGTACATGGCAGCGAACGCAGCAAGGGGGGGAGGCATCCGCAGACGCAGTTCATCCCGTGTGATCAAGAAACCACATGCAGATTGTGTGGTGCAGGTGGAAGGATTCGCTGGGCATCAGGGCTGCTGAGCAAACTTTGGAAATGCCTCTCTGATAGGGATGAAATTTTTGAAAATATGTTATTTATTATTTTTATGTGTCTGGGGGTGTTGTCTGCATATATGTAAGTGCACCCATGTCATGTCTGAGGAGGTCAGAAAAGGGCATCAGATCTACTGGAACTGGAGTTACAGATGGTTGCTAGCTGCCATGTGGGTGCTGGGAATTGAACCCTGGTCCTCTTAAGAGCCAGTGCTCTTAAGCATTGAGCCATTTCTCTAGCCCCAGGGATGAAAAGTTCCAATAGGCAAGTTCTTTCTTCTTACTCAGCAGGCCATGAGGCCAAATGGATATTGTGTCTTCAGGCTTGTCTTAGGCCATTTTCTGTTGCTATAACACCCAAGGCTGGGTAGTTTATAAGCTCTCCCCTTCCCTTCCCTTCCCTTCCCTTCCCCTTCCCCTTCCCTCCCTCCCTTCCTTCCTTTCTTCCTGAAAGAAGGTACCAGGCTTGCACTATAAGAATCTGCTCTCTTGATACCTAACCTACTAAGTACTACATTAATGCCTTTTGGATGGTGGCGTCCCAAGACTTAATTACCTTTTAAAGGTCTTTTTTGGGGGAGGGGGTCTTTTCAAAATAGGGTCTCCTTGTAGCCTCAGCTGGCCTGGAACTCACTGTGTAGACCAGGCTGGCCTTGAACTCACAGAGTTCTGCCTGCCTCTGCCTCCCGAGTGCTGGGATTAAAGGCATTCACCACCACACCTGGCCCTTTTAAAGGTCTTATCACATTTCAACACTGTAACACTGGGGACTGGATCTCCAATACATGGATTTGGGAAACAAATCATACTCAGATGACAGTGATATAGGAAAAATGGGGTATCTTTGAGTTTGATGGAGGCATTCTCTCTCACCTCCCATGGGCCTTAACTCAGGAGTTAGGATGTGGGACGCTGACAGTCACAGAAAACTTATACTAAGCCAGTGGCTTCATGAATTCAAAGAATGAAATGGAATTCACAAAGGCAGGGTAAGTTTAGAAGAGTTTTATTATAGATTGATGGGTAAACACTTACAGCTCCTAATAGCAGGAACAGGGTCACCAGAAATGGGGTACCATAAAACTCCTAGTCTGTGGGCTTTTAACAGGACTTATGACAGAAACTGGGGCAAGGCATGGGGAGAGGGATGAGCTGGTCAGCCCAGTTGGCCCAGCCTTGAGGTGTCCAGGTGACATCTCTCGGTTTCCATCACATCCTTACTTGTAGTTCCAGGGAGGGGTGCTCATTTAGGGGAAGAGAAATAACAAGAAAGCAGACACACACCCTTTTCTGGGGACCACACAAGCTCATCAGAAACCCCACAGAAACCCTTGAGGAGGTGGTTCCATGGGTAAAGGGCCTGCTGTGCAAGCTTGAGGACCTGAGTTCCAGCCCCAGAATCTATAGGAAAAGCTGGGTGCGTGCCTGTAACCCCAGCACTGAGGGTCAGAGGTTGGAGGCTCCTGGAGGCTTGCTGGCTAGCCCAAAATTTTCAAGTTCAGTGAGAGATAGTGCCTCAAAAAAAAAAAAAAAAGTAAGGGAAAGGCACCCATTCCTCTGTAAATAAACCCCCACCCTATGCTCTGTTAAAAAAAAAAAAAAGAAAAGAAAATAATAGGTGTTTGGATAGACAGATAAGAGGGATCTGACTAGACTGTAAGTGGATGGGCCTGCACTGGGGAATGTCTGGGGACACTGACTTGACACAGTGGGCCTTAACACCCAGGACAGAGTATATGGGTTCCAGTGGGGGGCTGTGGGAGGGTGCTGGTGGGGACAGGGCTATAAAGATGATTCGGATTGTTTGAGATATTCTGTATGAAATACAACACATTTAATAAAAAAAAAATAAGAGAGAAAGATGAAGAAGAAGAGACATCCCAGTTTCAACCTTTGACCTCCACACTTGCTGGTTTGGGCAAGTACATACCACACCACACACACACACACACACACGCACACACTCACACACACACACACATACACACACACACACACACACACACATACACACACACACACGCACACACGCACACGCACACACACACACACGCACACACGCACACACGCACGCACACGCGCACACGCACACACGCACACACGCACGCACGCACACACGCACACACACACACGCACACGCGCACACGCGCACACACACGCACACACACACATACACACACACACGCACACACGCACACACAGAGGAGCTTTTTGGTTTTGCTATTTTTGGTTCTGGTGATTGACCCCAGAGTCCCTCACATGCTAAGCAAGTATTCTACCACCTAGCTACAGCCCAGCCCTACAATGGAGTCTTAGCCATAGAGAACAAACACACACACACACGCACACACACACACACACACGTGCGTGCGCATGCATTAAAAGAAGAAAAAAAAAACCCTTGGTGGAGGTGACAAGATAGATGCAGTCAGCAAACTCTCAGTGCTAGTGAGAAGTCTCTGGGCGGTCACCAACATGGGCTTCACACCTTGAGGAGATGTCAGAAAGGCAAACGCACAAAGCCCTTGCTGTGTTATCTGGATTCTTTCTTCACCACTCTAGCAAGGAGCTGGTGTGTTCAAATGCTTTCAGAATGCATACAGGACTCTTGGTGTATCAAACGGACATCTGTTCCATGCTCTTAAGCACCTGCCAGCCAGGGAGCTTCAGATGCACGTGTTAAACGCACACTTTCTTTTTCTCTTTTCAAATTACACAGTGACAACAGCACAGATCTTGCTGGGGTGGCAGTCTGCTGGCTGTGCTACCCGGAAGGCTGCTCCCCGAGGGAAACATTCTGTTGGAGCCTTTTGGACAACACAGATTCATGTACTCATACTTTACTTCAAACCTGTGTTTTTTAATTGTCCTTTTCGGCTGGAAATGTATTTTCATCTATGATAATAGATGGAGATGTGGGTTGGTTACAGCTCCCAAGTGACATCAGCATATGTACCATGTTTGCATCCCACGCCCCACTCCTGGTGAATCTTTTCGCTTTCTGCATCTTTTTCTGGCTTCAAGGAGGAAAATGCAAAGGGAGCTGTCACCTGCATCGTGCATGCCTTAGCACCTGGCCTCAACCAGGTTTCAGATTCCAGCCCTGCTATGTTCTCTAACAGCAACATCCGGTTCAGACCTTGCCTTCCTCCCTCCCCACTGTTTTGCTTCGGTCAGTCTTTCCCTTCGGCCGCCTAGGCCATCACAACACCATCCTTTCTGAGCTCCTTGTGATCTCCACTTTTAATCACTAACCTTAGCCATACCACCTCCTGATTCATCCAAGTTGACTTCCGACCAGACACATCCAGAGTCCATGGCAGAGCGCCCCTCTCTCACCCTTCTCCTCTGAATACTCCATGTGGTTTCAAGCCATCCCACCCACACACTGGCTCCACTGGCCTCCTGAAACACCTTTTCATTCTCTATGTGGCAAACTCCCAGTTTCTGCTTGGGATGTGGTTAAAGAATTGCTCCCAAACCGGAGGTGACCACATTATCTGAGGCTCAACCATCTTCCCCGCTGTGTGCTTCAAGTACCTCTCAGGTCTAGAGTCCTCCTTGATTTTGGTGAAAATAATCACACAGCATGTGTTCATGTATGTGCGGCCTCTTTTCATTCGGCATTATACATTACTTTCTTACAAATATCCTTTGTTAACTATGTACATATTTTTATTGGGCTGTACATTCAAGAGGAGAGGGGCTGGCTCGCACTGTGCTTGCGTTCAGTTCTGTAGAGGCTGGGGAACAGCTTAGAAAGTGACCAAAACTGCCCTCAGAGTACGAGGGTTCTGGGTTCGCTCGCTCCTACACTTGGTGTTTCCTTTTTCACTCTGACTGGAGGGCGGTCACATCTCACTTTGGCTTTAACGGGCACTTCCCCCGCTGACAAAGGGTTTTACCACCTTTCCAAAGGCTCCTTGACCTTTTAAGGAAACAACATGTGTCTTCTGTCCATTTTCCTGTTGCATGAATGCCTTTCACATAGATTTGTAGGAGTTATTTAGACATTATGTATATATATTGCAAATAGCTTCTCTAATTCTACAGCGCATCTTTGAGTCTATTCACGATGCCATTGAGGAATAGAAGTTCTTAATTTTAGTGTATTATATCCAAAGTTAAATGTTATATTTAGCGCAATGTATCTAAAATGTGTCAATTTATTTCTTTAAAAGCCACTTCTTTGCATATACCATGCACACTTTTGTTTTCATTCTTTTGGAAACAAGATCTCCCTGTAGCCCCAGCTGGCCTAGAACTTGCTATGTAGTGCAGGTTGCCCTCCATCTCCCAGAACTCTGCCTGCCTCTGCCTTCTGAGTATTGGGATTAAAGGCATGCTCCACCATGCCTAGCTGCATACTGTTTTTAAAAATATTTGAATATATGGCCAGGCACGGTGGCTCATGCCTTTAATCCCAGCACTCTGGAGGCAGAGGCAGGCAAATCTCTGTGAGATGGAGGGCAGCCTGCACTGCATAGTGAGTTCCAGGCCAGCAGGGACGACCCTGTCTCAAAAAACAAGCAACAAAAAAATTAAATATATATTTGTATACTTCAAGATCATAAAAATTCCTATATTTTTCCTTATGGTCTGTATTGTTTTACTTTTCACATTTGAGATGCAGTGATCTGGTGTGGTGGTTTTGTTTGGTGTTACGTAAGGATCACGGTTACTTTGCCTGATGCGGGAATGCAACTGACCCAGCAGCATCTCCTGAAAAAGATCACTCTCCCCACAGCACTTCAATATTCCCACCCAAACCAGGAACTACCATCATTTTCTAATCAATGTTGTTCCAGCAGCCAGATGTTGCCCCATTTGAGACAAGAGGACAGGCATAAGAATTAGAAAGAAAGAAAGAAAGAAAGAAAGAAAGAAAGAAAGAAAGAAAGAAAGAGAGAGAGAGAGAGAGAGAGAAAGGGAGGGAGGGAGGGAGGGAGGGAGGAAGGAAGGAAGGAAGGAAGGAAGGAAGGAAGGAAGGAAAGAAAACCATCAATATTTGCAGACATCATGACTGTATAATAACTAACTTTAGTAACGTACCAGAGATGGGGTTAATATATAATCATTTATATTTGTACAAACCGGCAACAAACAGAAAACACAGGGTTTGGGTTGTTTTTTTGTCTCTTTGAGACAGGGTCTCCCTGTAGCCCCAGCTGGCTTAGAACTCCCTGTGTAGACCAGGCTGGCTCAGTCTCACAGAGATCCACCTGCTTCTGCCCCCCAAGTACTGGGATTACAGTCTTTTGCCACCACACCTGGATAATATTTAATTTCTAAATATTACTATTTGCAATGTCATTAAAAAACTATCAACTAGTAAAACTCTACACTGAAACCTGAAAAATTTGTTGAAAAGTTATTTTTTAACAAAATAATCCTTTAAACACGGGCTGCAGGATGGCTTAGTAGTTAAGAACACATACTGCTCTTACAGAAGACCTGAATTCAGCTCCCAGCACCCACACCTAGTAGCTCACATCTGCCTTTTACTCCAGCTCCAGGAGATCCAATGTCCTTTTTTGGCTTCTGTGGTCATTGCACTCACATATGCATACCTACTCTGCCAGACACACACACACACACACACACATACACACACACACACCACACACACACAATTAAAAATAAAATAAAAATGTAAATTCCCTAAACAAATGGAGAGATCAGGATAGAAAAGTCTGTAACATTCAATGTAATCCTAATCTAAATTCTCGTAAGGGGTGTGTGTGTGTGTGTGTGTGTGTGTGTGTGAACATATATAGGAACTCTCTCCAAGCAATAGGTAGAAAATAGGAGCTACATCTCTCCCTAAAGAAGTACAAGAAAAAAGAAAAGGAAGAGCCGGAATTGGGAAAGCATTTCATAAAAAGTGTTGCCATCATAGCATATAGGCCGGCCGGTGCTTGGGTTGTGTGGGAACGGTACAATGAGAGATGAGCTAGGAAACACAGACTGATAGCCTGGATGTTAAGGGATTTGACTATCATATAGCTGCAAATAAAATTATGAGCATTATCCCTGATTCCATAGGTGACCCACACAAGTCTTCTTAAGCAAGACGATGATGCACTTTGCACCTTTAGTTCATAATCTTCATGACTTAGGGGATGCAGCAGTAACACCAACCCCATTTCACAGAAGGGGTCTAAGGCAAAACAGGATAAGGTGCTTGCCTCCCCCGCCTTCCCCCGACAGCGCATCCCAGGGAAGACTCAGAATTGGATCCCAGGCAAGTTGGTTTTGCAGTCTGTACGCTCTTTTCGTACCCATGGTGTGCTGCACCTCACCAGTAAGACTTCACGGGAAAGTTGATTTTGGCAGTGGTACGTAGGCTGGTTTGTGACTCTGATGGGAGAAAATATAGACAGACACTACTTAGGAAGCGCCCAGTGGTGGATTTCTAAAACAGAGCAACGGTAATGGGAAAGGAGAAGGGAAGGGACCTGACCAACATCACTAAGCTCAGAGAGTAGATGTGGTGATAGACTTCAAGAAGTCAGAGAAAGGAGGTGACAGGGAGACCCCTGAATAGGCCTGGGTACAAGCTGGTACCTGCTCCCTTGCGCAGCCTTTGGCTGGGGAAGGGTATGATGTATTTACAATTAGAATTTGGGTTTTGAAACCCTTTGTGGGAGTTTGGGAAGACAATCAGCAATGCAAACAGTTTGAAGTTCAAGTGTGTAGCCCAAAGGGACCATCTCCACATTATGACTTCGGCCTCTTTCACCTCCTGTTTCTCTCTTGCTCTGTCTCACCCTCTGTGTCTCCTCATTTTCTTTCTCCTTTATTTACATCCCACATTAAATACAGATTTTTTTTGGCCTTGGAAAGGTTGATCCACACCCTCTAATATTACTCTCCAGCACTAAGAAACTCATCCAACACAGTTTGGCTCCCAGAGGAATTCTGGTGCGGTTGTCAGATATCACATTTGTCACTCAGTCACAGAACTTAAAGTCTTTCGGTGTCACTGAGTCATACATTCAACAGCACAGTATTCACTTCCACCCAGGATCCTCCCTCCGACTTTCTCAGCTCTATTCATGTGTTGAGTTGGTTTTAATTTATAATCTAAAACATTGACACAGCACTCTTAACTGTGCTGCCACTTGGAGGGGAATCAGTTGAAGGTAGGGTCCTCCTATGCTTCCATTTCAAAAGTTCTGCAAAGCAGGCATGCAGTGAGGCCAGGCTATCTCCCTTGACACCTTTCCATGCTCAGCCCCCACTCCAGAGGGTTGGAAGAAGGTGGTTCTCACGCCCCCTTGGAGAAGCAACATTGAAGTGCGTGGTGGGAACACGGTCTGGCCCTCCCCTTCTGGGGCAGGGGCTCATCTTTACCCTGCTGAGGTACCTACCTGGATATGCACTGGATATCGCTCCCCATCATCTCAGCAGCCCTGTGAAGTAGATGCTTTCATTGTCTCCATTTTGCAGGGAGGACACTGCGGCTCAGCGCAATCCACTTGCTCCAGATTTCACGACTGCTACTCGGCCATCCATTGACTCACACCTTCATGTATGCATCACCATATGCTTGGTTCTATTCTAGGTGGCAGTAGGCGGCAGAGCAGGGGTATGAACTCAGAACAGTGAGCCTGTGCTCTTAACCACGATGACATATGTCTTCTTAAAACCTGACTTCACAGACACTGGGGGCTGAGCATGACGGGGCAGAGGACGTGGGAAGGCGGGATCCGTGGTGCTCTATCATCCTGTTTCTTTTTGCATAACGACAGAGTTTAAATCTGCTTGGGCACCCATCCCTGGAGGCTTTTCTCTCCATTGACCAGAGAAAGTACCCCATTCTGTGCAGCCAGGCCTGCAGGCATTTCATCACCACCCTCACCCTAGCATAACCTCTTTCCATACCAACCCTAAGTAGATTCACCTACCCAGGGACAGGGGCCAGCTTGTTAAACTCAGAGCCCAGAAGAGTCTCATCTTGCAGTGGGCAGTTCATGCCTGGCTTGTCCCTTTCCTGTTGCATAACCCTCCCCGGGTCCTCGGAGCAGGCAATCTTGCCTTTATTTGTTCATTCCTGGCTCCAGGTGCACATGCATATGTATACATGTATGTGTGGAAACCAGAGCTTGATGCCGGTATCTTCCTTAATCACGTTCCATCTCATTTTCTGAGAAAGGGGCTCTCACGGATCAAGAAGATCACTTATTCAGCTAGGGTGGTGTGGCCAGCCAACAGGCTTTAGGGATCCTCCTGTCTTCACCTCCAAGTTCTGGGATCACAGACATTTGCCACAATACCTGTCTTTTTATGAGGGTGCTGGAGAATCTCAGGTCCTCATGCATGCAAAGGACTGAACCATTTCCCTAAGGCCCCTGCCCCCCTCTCATTTTTTGAGATATGCTCTCACTGTGTAGCCCAGGCTAGTCTACAATTTGTTAGGTAGCCCAAGTTGGCCTCACATTCTTGATCCTCCTGCCTCAGCCTCCTGAGTTCTGGGATTACAGGTGTGTGCCACTATGCCTAACAAAGAGGTAACATTTCTAAGAGCAAGTGACTCTGCACTCTAGCCCTCTTCACCAGTCCAGTTAGTCCCTTGTGTTTAAGGGAATAGAAATTGCAGCCAAAGGATATGTGTATGTGTGTGTGGAGGGGTGAACTATGTATGTTAAAAAGGCAAATACTTTTCCTTAGCATTTTCATCAGCACAATAGCAGTAGGCACTATTTTAAACTCTCTGGTAATTTATTTTTAATTATATGGTGTGCAGAGGCACTAATAAGTTTACCAATCTGCCAGCAACACTAAACACACATGTCTTAGAAAATGCTACCCTTCCTGCTTATTACAGGACTGGGAACTTGGGTAATTGTGACTAATTAAGAGGGAGTGACCAAATGGTGATTCACAGGAAGCCTCCAGAGATGCCAACAGAAGCCGAGAACCTGCGGGGTGGGGAGGGGGCTGCTGAAGGCTGCGGGGGCTGACACTGTAGGCATCCATCCTTCGAAGCTGAATGGGACACGACAAAGTACATCAGGAAAGCCAGGAAATTGCATTTGTACCTACTGAGAGGCCCAGTGAAGCTTTTGAGGGTCTCAGAAGAAAAGAGTACATAAAGATGATAGTGGTGGTGCATGACTGTAATCTCAGCACTCAGGAGACTGAACCAGGGGGGCTCTCAGGTTCAAGGCCAGTCTGGGCTAGATAGGAAGACTTGCCTCAAAAACTAATCTAAAAAACAGAAAGAGACAGAGGCAGAGAGACACAGAGAAAGACGAGAGAGAGAGAGAGACAGAGACAGAGAGAGACAGAGAGAGACAGAGAGACAGAGAGACAGAGTCAGAGACAGAGAGACGGAGAGAGACAGAGAGACTGGGGCTTCTGTTCCCTTGTGCCACAATGGAGTAACACAGTGTGGGCCCTGGGATCCCATGGTCTGCACAGTTCCTAGTTTGGCTTTGCCACTCAACAGCTGAATACCTCCATCAAGTTGCTGTGGGTTTCCCTTGGCTTCATCACCGTAAAATGTGGCAAATTCCTGCCTGGTGAGAGTCCTGTCGTGTCCACATCCACAAGCACATGGGAAGCCCCAATAGAAATCTCGACACACAGTAGGCATGTGATTCCTGCGAGTCTTTCATTCCCTTCCACTCGTCTTTTCTTTTTAATTTTTCGTTTATTCTCTGAGAATGTCATATATGTATTATATATGATCTGATCATACCCACCCCATCCTCCCTCCAGCTTCTCCTGGACCCCTCAACATGATATCCTCCCAACTTCATGTTCTTTTCTTCTTTAAAAAAAAAGATTTATTTATTTAATTTATTTATTTAGTGTGTGTGTGTGTGTGTGCGTGCGTGCGTGCGTGCGTGCGTGTGTGTGTGTGTGTGTGTGTGTGTATACAATAAGAGTGCAGGTGCCACCAGAAGAGGGTGTTGGATCCATGGACCTGGAACCACACGTGGTTGTCAGCCACCTGATTTGAGTGCTAGGAATTGAACCTGGGTCCCCTGGAAAAGCAGCAAATGCTCCAACCACTGATTGAACCATTTCTCCAGCCCTCCCTTTTTTTTTTTTTTTTTTTTTTTTAATTGTCCCATTGAATCTAACTTGTGCTACCCATCTGTGCACGGGCATGAGGCTATTCACCAGAGTGAGGGCAACCTGCCAGTGGTTGACCCCCCCGCAAATGGTTCTCCCTTCCTCCAGCAGCCATCAACTATCAAGAGATCCTCAGCTAAGAGTAGAGCCATTTGAGCCCCTCTTCCATCCATGCTGGAATTTTGGCTGCCTTGATCTTGTGTGGGTCTTGTACAGGTGACAATATTTGATATGGGGTCATGAATGCAATAGCTGTGCCACTCCCAGAAGGCAGAATTCGCAGCTTGTCTCCCATCCTCTGACTCTTACATTCTTTCCATTCCTTCTTCCATGATGTTCCCTGAGCCTTTGCGTGGAGAGTGTTGATACACATTTAGGGCTGAGAACTCACAGTTACTTATTCTCGGTACTTTGCCCAGTTATGAATTTCTGCATTAACTCACCATAAAAAAGAAGCTTCTCTGACCAAGGTTGAGAGCAGCACTAACCTATGGATATAAACATAGATAATTAGAAGGCAGTTTGATAATATGACATTTAGCAAAACAATAGTAGACTCTTCTCTATGGCTTATGACCTCCTTAGTCAAGGGCTTTTGACCAGGTTTACAGCACCAGGCACAAATTCCCTCCTGTGGAGCAGGCCTCAAATCTAACCAGAAAGTGGTTGGTTAACTCCATAATTTTAATGCCACTACTGTACCAGTGGGCAAATCTTGCCTGGTAGGTTGGTACTATAACATGCAGAGTCCAGTGCTGGGTAAGACTATTAATGTTTTTTGTCCCCTATCAACCTAAATAACACCTTCCAGTACTATGAAAGCTAGCCAGCCAGGAGGAACCGGCCCCTTTTCTTTGCAAGTGGATAAAACGTGTTTACCAAGGTCACATATGACTGGTACAGCTCCTGGCAATTAGGAGAGTCTTGATCAATATTTGCTCAAGGAAGGGACAGACGAAATATGCTGTTTCCTACTTCATCAAGAAATGTAAGCACAGAAAAGCTAAATACTTTGGCTAAAGCACCCAGCAAGTGGGTGGGTGGTAAGCTGATCTTTAATCATGACAGGGGAGATGTAACTGCAAAACAGCCAAATTCAACACGACAGAACCAAGCTACAGTGTGGGACTGGGCTCTATGCCCTGATCTTTGTCCTGAAATCACAGTAACTTGCCAGAACATTTGTTTCAAAGAGGAAAAAAAGATCACCCCAACAGCTGAGGGAGTGTGAACGCCTGACTTCTGCCTAGCGTCTTTGGATAAAATAGAAACTTTGCTTCTGTGATATATGTGTTTAGGCAGATTAAATTCATGTTTGATTACAAACCCCAGGATAAAAGCAAAATAAATATGTTCATGCAGATGAGAGTTTTCCAAAGGAAGAAGGGAAAAAGTTCTCAGTTAATACTGTAGTGGCTGCGGTCCTAGCGAGTGTGGGTAGGCTACCCCAACCAGCCATGGCAGCCTGGGCTGAGACCCTTTGTGAGGGCCTCGGGGAGATCCTGAGCATGCCCACTGCTCCATGCTTGGCACCCATGACCCTCCTATGCTGTCAAGATCCCATGGACTTTTCTGGCCTCTTTTCTGTCTTCCCTCTCACATCAGCACAGCAGGAAAGATAGTGTTCACTCTACTCCCCTGGGGACCTTGCTGCCATAAGCTTCTGCCCCAATCCAGAAAGCCCAGTTGAAACACATAAATCCCCTCTAAGTCCCTTGCTAGCTCCTTCACAGGAAATGACCATTTCCTCTACAGCCCCAGACCCCTTGCTGGTTTTCTCATTCTATTCATCAAAACCCGCCTTTTATTAAAATGACAATTATTTGTTTGCATATCTGACTTCCCCTCTGAATGTGTAAACACCCCCCAGCTTCAGTACTCTGAACATTACATGAGTGTTTGAAAAATGTTAATTGATGGAAAACCATTTAAATGTCCAACACAGACACCCAAATGAATCAGGTGTGGCACAGTCCCAGAGTCTGGTTCTACACAATCATCAAAAAGATGGTGTGCAGGTCGAAAGGACAGAAAAGAACTGTTTAGCATGATGTGGTAGCATGTAAGCCTATAACCCCTGCACTCTGGAAGTGGAGGCAGGAAAATCATGAGTTTAAGACTGAGTTTGGCTACAGAGTGAGTTCCTAGCCAGTCTGGGCTACATGAGACCCTATCTCAAAAAGCCAAAACAAAACCAAAAACCTTTCTAACTGTTACTCTTCCCGTCTCTACTGCCCTGGCAAGGCCGCAGCTACCTATGGAACAGTCTCTCTGCTTTCATGAACTTCCCTGTACCCTGGCAGTGAGTTATGTGGGGCCATGTGAATACTGTAGCCAGTGGAATCTAGAGCCAGTGATTCAGCAAAGACAGAATCTGCTAAGCTGGTTAAGCCGCTTGGTGACTCCAAGCTTTCTTTCTTTCCTGGGCTGACTGATTGAGCCCCGGGGCCCAGGAAGGGCAGCTACAGAAGGCAGCCCCTGCATCAACTGGGACTGTGTGGAACAGAGGTATGTTGGCAAGCGGAGAATGGAACCTTCCTGTGTGAAGTTGCTGGGGTTTGAGTGAGGGAAACACCGAGCAGAGATCTTAGTACCTGCTTCACAGGCCACTGTGACCATCACAAGGACGCAGTGTGCATGTCCACTGCCTAACAGGGCACCCAACACAGCACCCAACATGTGGCAGGCACTTTATAAATACTACTTCTTTTCCTCCTTTCTATTCTTCCATGTGGTAAACTTGCAACAGTCCACTAGCAAGTCCAGTTAGACCACAGAGCAGTGCTCTGGATGAAGTGATGGAGGATTCAGAGCAGGCCCATTACTTGTGGTATGGCTCTAAGTGTGGATCTAGCAGGTTGTCCTGGCTGTAACTCTGGGGGGACCCACATGAGCACCTGGAGAACCTGGGTGTGTGCCTGAAATGATGCTTAGAAGCTGCTTTTGCTAAAAAGTGTGGACTCCTCTCTTGGGCTCGCAAGGGAACTAGAAGCAGGATGTCTGTGTTCTTTCCTTTGGGCCACATGTTTACCTCTGCACACAGGTGTGCCAATCATTCATGAAGAATCTGTCTAACCCATCTCATCCCCAGGTATCACAATGACAGAGATAAGTCATTGTCCTAAACTTTCAGGCCCCTTAGGTTTGAGGAATAGCAGGACCTCTCAGGACAGACTTGCTCCCTCATGAAGTCAATTACCCCTGGAGTGACCATCTCCTGAGAATGAGATTTATGGCATCAAATGTTGACAGCAACAAGGACTTACATGGACCCCCTTGCAGACCCAGAACTGAGACAATGCCAATCAGACCACACCATACCTTGACCAGAACTGCTACTTGTACGTACATCTTACCTCCTGTCCTAGTTCTTCCTGTTTGAACCCAAGCCTCAGTCAGTGCCCTGAAAACAGACCTATGGTCTCTGGACCTCTTGATCTATTCTTCTTTTCAACACAGCCATACTGAATAACTTTCCTTCCCACTTTTCACCATTTCTCACCTCCTTAGTTGGCATTATGGGTACTGGTGGTGGAGCCAAGGTATTTGAAACAGCTGGAACCCAGGATTTTTCCACAAAAACTCAGGTTACACTCCTAATTTAATATCTTAATGTTTTTGAGGTGGTAGGGATGGACCTTGGGGCCTCACTCATGCTATGCAAGCACTCCATCCCTGAGCTACATCCCAGCCCTGTGGCCCAACTTCCAACTTGCTCACTCTCTCTCTCACATAATGGTCATAATCAATGTGCACTCTGGTGAGGCAGAAGACACAAGAGAGACAGGGGTTTCTAGACATCATCCACGACACCAGGGCAGAGGTCTGGAGGGTTGTGTGGCACAGATGAAAGGCTGTAAAATGCAGCGAGATTTAGGAGGCTACAGAGAAAGGAAAGCGTCCCATTTAATCCTATTTGTCCTATGGGAGTTTTCCAAAGCTAGACAAAAGAACTCCTATCCAGTGCCGGGTCTCACCCACAGACTGTCCGGGGCTTTCTTTATGTTCCTTTTTTCTAACTCTGTGCACTTGGCTGCACAGATTTTAAGAAGGACAAAGGTTGCTTTAATGGTGTTAATGGGGGGTGATGAGCGAATCATAATCTTATAACCAAAATGGTTCACTCGTTCGTGTGAGCTATTGAGAGCTAAGGCTCTTTGGTAGGTGGAGAAGAAAAGGACTTGAAATTGCTTGCCACCCACCTCCTCTGCAGGAGTCTGCATGCATTAATGAGGGAATGCCAAGCACTGTGAGCTTTCTGCAAAGAAGCTGCTTTGCCAATCCCAAATATTATTGTGACTTATTAGGCGGGGCTGAAGAAACGGTGGGGGTGGGAGGCTGGCTGCTGCCTATGGTGCTTTTCTTCTGGGGCTCCCCAGTTGCCTCTGAAGCAGAACTTTTGCTGAGAAAAGGCCCCAAGAACAGAGCCACATTTTTCTGCCTCTTGCGAGCCCTTGATCTACACGGTGCGGCTTCATGTGCGCACTGCCCACTTCTAAGCTCATCTGAGGGAGGACACTGGAGGAACTTGCAAATAATTTAAAGCCCGTTGGAAATTGAAATGAAGTATAACCAGGCTGTCGGAATGACTCGGGGTTAAAGCACTTGCCAGGAAGCCTTACCACCTGAGTTCAATCCCCGGACCCCACATGATAGAAGGAGAGAACTGATTCCTGCAAGCTATTCTCTGACCTTCCTATGTGCATGTACACACACACACACACACACACACACACACACACACACACACCCCACAGTAAATACACGACTGAATGAATGAATGAACATAATGACAATTTAGAAAATAATGCAGTGAAGGACGCCATATGAACTTTGTGTTATGGTCCTTGTACCATAGCTTTGAAATGTCCTGTGGAAGGATTCCATTAGTGTAGAGCTATGCGTCATCACCCACAAGGTTGGGTGGCAGAAAATTATCTCAATAGTAATAACTAGGGGCTGGGGAGATGACTCAGTTGATAGAGTGCTTGCTGTGTGACCAAGAGGATGTGAGTTTGATTCCCAGAGCATGTGAAAAAGCTGGACGTGGGAACATGTGCCTGTAATCCCAGGACTGGGGAGGCAGAGACAGGGGGATTCCTGGGGCTTGATGGCTGGTTAACCTAGCCTACTTGGGAAGTCCCAGATCAGTGAGAGACCCTGTCTAAAAAAACAAAACCAAACAAACATGGTGAATGGTGACCTGAGCACCAACATGTGGAGGTACAACTACTGTTCTTAGAAATTTTATGATGTCAGTGGGGGGCACAAGATGCTTTACATTTTTTGTTACACATTTATTTTTGTGTGTATGTGTGTGCATGTATGGCAGTGTGCATGTGGAGGTCAGAGGACAACTTGTAGGAGTCAGTTCTTCCCTTCTACCATGTGAATCTCAGGGATCAAACTCAGGTTGTCAGGTTTGACAGCAAGTGCCTTCACCCACTGAGCCATCTCATCAACCCCGGATTCTTCAACTTTTTAATTTTTTAATTTTTTTAAAACTATTTTATAGGGGTGGAGAGATGGTTCAGCGGTTAAGAGCACTGACTGTTCTTGCAGAAGACCCAGGTTCAAATCCCAGCACCCACATGGCAGCTAACAACTGTCCATAACTCCAGTTTCAGGGGATCTGACAGCCTCTTCTGTCCTCCGAGGGCATTGCACGACACAGGTGCACTTACCTACGTGCAGGCAATACATGCATACACATAAAATAAAAATAAAATATTAAAAAAAACTATTTTATAGAGCTGGAGAGATGGCTCAGCAGTTAAGAACACTGGCTGTTCTTGCAGAAGACCCAGGTTTGAATAAAAAAAGCCTCTTCTGACCTCCGTGGGCATTGCACGACACAGGTGCACTTACCTACATGCAGGCAATACACACATACACATAAAATAAAAATAACAAATAAATTATATAAAAACTATTTCATTTTTTATTTTATGTTATGAATGTATGGTCTGCATGTAAGTGCACTCATGTCATGGAATGCCTGCAGAGATCATAAGAGGGTGCCGGATTCCCATGGAACTGGAGTTACAGATGGTTGTTACCCGCCATGTGGGTGCTGGGAATTGAACCAGGGTCCTCTGCAAGAGCAGCCAGTGCCCTTAACTGCTGAGCATCTCTCCAGCTCCAGATTCTTTTCCTTGTTTTTATAGAGTGAAACTGGGCCCAGAGCTGCCAAGACTACACAGAAGTGGATCCCCAGAAGAATGAGTTATCCTTGAAGTGGAGCTCAAGTCAAATCCTTACACAGTATGTTTCAACAACACCAAGAACACTTGAGCCACCAAGGAAATGACAGCCATCGATACCTTACATTACCAGAACAGAAAAATTGGCATTTCCATTATGTACCATTGTTTTGAGCTGTTCAAGCAAGGACTGAAACACTGAAACTTGGTGAAATGGTTATTAATGCAGAGATTCAAATATTGCTTGCTTAACTGGTCTCAGGGAAGACTAAATGTTTAATAAGACATTCTAATGTGTGTATGTATGTACATATGTGTATATACATATAGTCTTTTTGAGACAGGGTCTCCCTGCAGCCCCAGCTGGCCCAGAACTCTGTAGATTAGGCTGGCCTCAAACTCACAGAGATCCACCTGCCTCTGCCTCCCAAGTGCTGGGACTACAGGCATGTACCACCACACCCGCTCATTCTAAT
>NW_008333388.1:754935-758377 GCF_000622305.1 Nannospalax galili
GAAGAGACTGTCAGATCCCCTGGAACTGGAGTTAAGGATGGTTTGTAGCTGCCATGTGGGTGCTGGGACTCAAACCCGGGTCCTCTGCAAGAGCAGTCAGTGCTCTTAACCACTGAGCCATCTCTCCAGCCCCTCTAATATATTTTTTAAAAATAATTTCCTGAGGTGGGGCATGCTGGGCTGGCCCCACTACTGCCTGCCCCCCCACACAAAAAATTCCTTTTAAATATTCTTAATGATTATGAACTCTTAAAAAGTATTAATTGAGACACAACTATAAGTTCCATATGATTTTAACTCACAGAACTTTTAAGTGTGAGCACAGGAAACAATGGTGACAATTTCGCTGTCCTAAAATTTTAAAGTGTCTTGAAAATACTAAATAGTAAGATACTAAAATCTGAGGTTACAGGAATCCTTTTTATGAAACCAAAATCATTGCTTTAGACCTTTAAAGAATTCTCAACAGATCCTTAAGGCAGCCCATAATTGTTTTATGTCAATTCATGCTCAGCAATCACTAAAAAAGGGGAGGGGGCCTGGGCGTGGTGGCACACACGCCTGTAGTCCCAGCACTTAAGAGGCAGAGGCAAGCGGTCTGTGAGTTCAAGGCCAGCCTGTTCTACATAGTGAGTTCCAGGCCAGCTGGGGCTACAGGGAGACCATGTGGGGGGAGGGAAGCAACAGCAAAATTCCAGATACATGGTCTTTACCTGTTTCTCTAGTCCATTTGTGCAGTGCCTTTCTTTTCCTAATAAATGATTCTTTAAATATTTTTTTAATTTTATGTGTATGAGTGTTTGCCTGAATGTATGTGCACCATGTACATGCCTGATGCCCATAGAGGCCAGAAGAGGGTGTTGGATCCCCTGGAGTTAGAATTGTAGACAGCTGTTAGCTGCAATGTGGGTGCTGGGAACCAATCCCAGGTCCTCTGTGAGAACAGAGAGTGCTCTTAACCAGTGAGCTATCTCTCCAGCTCCAGATATGTGATTCTTATAACATTCTTGTTTTCTGTGTGTATGCATGTATGAGCACGTGTTTGTATATATACATATATGTTGAGGCAGAGGTCATCACTGGCTGTCTTCTTCAGCTGCTCTCCATTGTATTTTTTTGTAATTCGATGCATTTTATTTTATTTTTTATCAATTTCTTATTCTCTTCTGTGGTTATTATTGTTATATATACATACATATGTATACGTACTATATATACATATATATGTAATACACTGAGTCCATTTAGTGTTGTTCATGTGCACATGTGTTTAGGGCTAACTACATGGGAGTAGATAACCTCGAGGGAGCTAGTCCTGGTGAAAACTGATCCTTTCTTAGCATCCACTGATCACCTGTAGCTCTTCATCTTGAGGTGGGACATCATGAAATTTCCCCTATTCACCTTGGCATGTCAACTGGTTTGTCATTATGCAGCTCTTGTTAGATGACCACATGGTGCAGATCTCACGAGTGCAGCTTCCCCATCATGTCTAGAATGCAGTAACTAGCAGCAGGTGTCTTGTCCGCCTGGCTCTTACACTCTTTCCACCCCTCTTTGGTGATGTTCCCCGAGTCTTAGGTATAGAGGTTGCATTGTAGATGTGTCACTTAGGGCTGGGCACCTCATAGTCATTTGTTCTCTATATTTTACCAGTTGTGGAACTATGTAATGTTTTCATCTGTTGCAAAAAGAAGCTTCTTTGATGAGTGGCAAGAGGCATGCACTTGTCAGGATGGTCTGCAGGGAGGAAGCAGCAGATTCCCACTCTAGTCCTGGGTGGGGTGGGGGGAGATGGCAACAGGTGGGCAGTGTTCTGACTAGCTCAGCAGGGTGGTCTGGAGTAAGCAAGCAGCAGGTCCTAGTGCCAGAGGGGAAAGATGGCACTCTACCTTATGTTGTGAGACAGAATCTCTCACTGCACCTGGAGCTCAACCATTTGGCCAGGCTGGTCACTAGCAACCTCCAGGAATCCTCCTCCCTGCTTCCCCAGCTATGGGATTATAGGCACTCATAGCCATGCCCAACTTTTACACGGGTGCTGGAGATTGAATGCAAGGCCTCATGTGTGTCTGGCAAGTACTTTACCTACTGAGCCATTTCACCAGCCCCAACTTCCCCAGATTCACCAACGTAGTAACAGAATAATTCATGTGCTTTCTATTTTGTTTTCAAAGTTGAAATTTTACCTACAGTGGTTCTAAAGAATCTAGGGGGCTGGAGAGATGGCTCACCAGTGAAGAGTACTGGCTGCTCTTTCAGAGGATGCAGGTTCGATTCCCAGCACTACATGGTGGCTAACAACCATCCATGAATCCAGTTCCAGAGGATCCAACGGCCTCTTCTGACTTCCATGGGCTTTGCATGACATGGGTGCACTTACATACATGCAGGCAAAATACACACATAAAATAATAAATATTCTAATCTATTTCTAACACCCTAACCTTAACAGAGGATGAGGGGTTCAAGGCCATCTTCAGTTGCATATTAAGGTCTAGGCTAGCCTGGGCTACATGAGAACTTTTCCCAAAAAAATAAAATTAAGTAATCCATTTTATCCCAGCACCTGGGAGGCAGAGGCAGGCAGATCTTTGTGAGTTTGAGATCAGCCTGGTCTACACAGTGAGTTCCAGGACATCTGGGGCTACAGGGAGACCCTGTCTCAAAAAGACAAAAAGAAAAAAGTTCTTATCAGAGGCCAGGTATGGTGGTGCACACCTTTGATGTCACCACTTGAGAGGCAGAGGCAGGTGGATCTCTGAAAGATCAAAGTCAGCCTGGTCTACATAGCAAGTTCCAGGCCAGCTGGGACTACAAAGTAAGACCCTGTCTCAAAAAACAAAAACAAAAAAGTGTTTTTATCAGTTGGATCATCACCATAAGTATAAACGACAAATTGGTTTGTTCTAGAATACTATGGGATTGTTAATCCTCTAGCCCCCTTCTTTTGGGAGCCCCACCTTCTCGGGGTTGACCCCACAATGTTCTGACTGCTCTCACCCCACTGCCCCCATTATAGCTGACTGGCCAATAAGAAGCTGGAAGCAGAATCACGGGAGGGAAATCTTAGGAGTTTTGATCTTTCAAAAGAGGCCAATTCAGTATTTCTCTGGTGGCACAAGCTCTAAGCTGTGAAGCTTGAGAACAAAACGCCTTATAGGACAAGGAGACTCAGTCTGCCGCACTTCCTCCCAAGCAGCCTTGTGATTTGCCCCAGGGAGGCACCCTCTGCCCAGCCAGAGCTCTGCTTTCATTTATTCTCAGGATAAAGCACCATGAGGGTAAAGGTGGGAGAAGTTCCAGAAAAGGAGGGAAACTAAGTCCTCTCTCCTTTAGGAAAATCCTCTCTGAAGGTAGCCGTTTTAAGATTCTTCAACCTGTTCATCACAGAATCTGACAACGCACATGGATAATCATTTAAAAAGTCTGCACGCTACAA
>NW_008333388.1:758659-762200 GCF_000622305.1 Nannospalax galili
TATTATTTTTTATTTTATGTGTATGAGTGTATTGCCTGCATGGATGTAAGTGCACCCATATCATGCAATGCCTGCAGAGGTCAGAAGAGGGCATTGAGTTCCCCTGGAATGGGAGTTACAGGTGGTTGTTAGCCATCATGTAGGTGCTGGGAATTGAACCCAGGACCTCTGCAAGAGTAGTCAGTGCTCTTAACCACTGAGCCATTTCTCCAAACCCTTTCTACCTTACTTTTTGAGACAGGGTCTTTCACTGAACCTGGAGCTTGTCTTTGTTTGTTTGTTTTGTGTGTTTGTTTTTTGGTTAGACTGTCAGGCCACTAAGCCCCAAGGATCCAACTGTCTCCAGCGCTGGGGTTACAGATGGATGCCACTGTGCCATGCTGGCTTTCAAACTGCCATTCTGGAGAATCAAACTCAGGTCCTTGTGTTTGCATGTCACTTTACCCACTGAGCAACCATCCCAGTCCCAGCCAATACTTCTTACATGTCACTGTGTGCCATATAATGCTCTAAAATTGTTCAGTATCAACTCATTTAATGCTCAAAAATTGTATGACAGTTTTGTTATTCTCATTGTATGCTTGAAGAATGGTGGCCCAGAGAGGTGAAGTAGCTTGTGCAAACTCACACAGCTAGTGTGAGCTAGCCTGGTCCAGGATTCTTGCTCTCTAACTGCCAATGTAACAGGGAGGTTGGCTTGGTTTTTTATGTCTGGAGGCAGGATGTGGTACTTCAGAGGAACATTTTCTAAGCCTCATGACCACTGACCTCCTGAGGAAGAGGGAAGGTGGTTCCAAACCTGCCTGCTGTGGCTCAGGAGCTTGGCAATCTGTCCATTGCCATTACCCAGGTATTGAAGGAATAACCTAAAGGCTTAAGTAATGTCCAAGGGGAATTAACCAACTCCATTGTAAAACATTCTGCAGAATTCTGTCAGAGTTTCTTTAGGTATATGTTGTGGTTTGAATACGACATGTTCTCCATAGGCTCATGTGTTGAATATTTTGTCCCCAGGTGGTTGTGCCGTCTGCAGATTTTCTGAAAACTTTAGCACACAGGGCCTGGTTGGCAGACTCAGGGCTCTGGGGGTAGGGCAAGAGGTTTATGTCCACACACTGGTTCCTGCTGTAGCTCTCTGCTTTCTGACACACCAAGATATAAGTAAGCAAGCATCTGCTGTATACTCCTGCTGTGCTGGCTGTGAGCTCTTCTGCTGCCAAACCTCCCTCTTCCACACACACAATGGACTATGCTCTCACAAATCATGAACCAAGTAACCCCTCTTTCCATAAAATATTCTATGATGTATTTTATCACAGCAAAATCAATGTCTGTCATTAATCCACAAGTCTATATAATTTCTACAACCAATTAAAGTCTAAATGTATCAAAGGAATCTAAAACTTAATGGAACATTTTTGAGTAGTGGAGCTAGCAATACTTTTCATTCCACGTTTTTTAAGTTGTTAACCAAGAACATGTATCTTCCACCTTCTTTTTAGACAGAAAAACATTAACAAAAAAAATTACCATTGCCTCACATCCCTCTCCTTCCCTGGGCCTGCACGACCCGCAGGCCTCTCTCCAACCGGCCTCATTCATCCTACCATTTCCCCCACTGGTCTCTCCTCCTACCCTGGGTCCTGTCCCATTCCTTGTCTTGGTGCCTCAGACACCTGGGGAACCACCACTGCTTCCTGATCCTTTGCATCCAGACCAACTCACTTCCTTCTTGGGTCCCCAGAACCCCCTAGAGATAATGTAGGATATGGAACTCAAAAGAACAATTATAAACATGATAAAAGAAGTCAGTGAATTTAAAGAACACACAAACAAAGAAATCAAAGAACTGAAGGAAGCTAGTGATAAACTTCTGAATGAATTCAAAAAAGAGCTAGAAATATTGAAGAATACTCAGGCTGAAATGAAGAAGGAAGTGAAACACTCAGTAAGCCAATTAGAAACAACAGGAGAAAGCCTCACCAATAGGATGAATGAAATGGAAAACAGAGTATCAAGACTGGAAGATAAAGTGGATGAACTAGACCACTCAAGCAAAGATTAGGAAAAATTTAAGAAATCAAAAGAATGGAATATGCGGGAATTGTGTGACACCATAAGAAGATCAAACTTACGGATCATAGGCATACAGGAAGGAGAAGAATCCCAAGAAGAAGAAGAAGAAGAAGAAGAAGAAGCAGCTCAGGATAATGGTATGGAGCAGATCTTCAACAGGACTGTAGAAGAAAATTTCTCAAAATTAAAGAAAGACATGGCCATGAAAATGCAAGAAACATATAGAATACCAAATAGCCAGGACCAGAAAAGAAACTTCTCACAGCATATCATGGTAAAAATACTAAACGTACAGGAGAAAGAGAGTGTACTGAAAGCTGCAAACGAAAAACAACAACTCACATATAAAGAAAAACCCATCAAGATTACAGCTGACTTTTCAGTGGAAACAGTGAAAGCCAGAAGAGCCTGGACCAAAGTATTCCCAGCTCTAAATGACCACAAATTCCAACCCAGATTACTTTACCCAGTCAAAATGTCTATTATAGTCAAAGGGGAAAGAAAAATCTTCCATGACATAAATAGGCTGAAAGAATTCATGTCACAAAACCAGCCCTTCAGAAGACTTCTTGAAGCAATACAAAGAGCTGAAGAAAGGAACAACTATATCCAAGGGGTAACAGAAGGAAACTTAATGAAGGTATAACTGTGGAAATGCACAGCTACACCAAGAATGTGAACAGAAATAAAAATGACAGGATTCCATACATATCTTTCATTAATAACTTTAAATATTAACAGACTGAACTCCCCAGTCAAAAGACACAGACTAGGTGAATGGATTAAGAAACAATACCCATCTTTTTGTTGTCTTGAAGAATTCATCTCACTTTCAAGGACAGGCAATATCTTAAGGTGAAAAGATGGAAAAAAATATACCAAGCGAATGGTACTAAGAAAAAAGAAGGCGTTGCAATTCTAATATCTGACAAAATAGGCTTTAAACTAAAACTAATCAGAAGAGATAAAGATGGCCACTTCATTCTGATCAAAGGAACAATAAATTAAGAATATACTACAATCATGAACATATACTCACCCAACTCTGGTGCACCCAACTTCATAAAAACAATGCTACAGGACTTTAAGACCCAGATTGATCCCAACTGATTAATAGTAGGGACTTCAATACCCCACTGTCTCCATTATATAGGTCAATAGGACAGAGTTAACAGAGAGACATCTGAATTAAACAATACTATATATCAAATTGACTTAACAGATATCTACCGAGTATTCCACCCAAACACCAAAGGACATACTTTCTACTCAGCACCCCATGGAACTTTCTCCAAAATTGACCATATACTGGGGCACAAAACAAACCTCAACAAAGACAAAAAGATTGAAATAATTCCATGCATTCTATCAGACCACAGTGCAATCAAGCTTACAATCAACACCTGAAGAAGCCCTAGTCACCACATGAACACATGGAGATTAAACAACACACTCCTGAATGATG
>NW_008333388.1:762221-764909 GCF_000622305.1 Nannospalax galili
AGAAGTTAAGAAAGAAATGAAAGTATTCCTGGAACTAAATGAAAAGGACAATACAACACGACAAAACCTCTGGGACACGCTGAAAGCTGTCTGTAGAGGGAAGTTTATAGCTCTAAGTGCCTACATCAAAAAATTGGAAAGAACATAAATAAATGACTTAACATTAAAACTCAAGACATTTGAAAAGCAACAGCAAATGAAACCCAAACTCAGAAGACAAGAAGAAATATCAAAAAGCAAGGCACAAATTAATGAAATTGAAACAAAGAAAACAATACAAAGAATCAACAAATCCAAGAGCTTGTTCTTTGAAAAGATAAACAAGATTGACAGACCGCTAGCCCAGTTAACCAAAAGAAAGAAAGAAAGAGCACCTCCAAATCAACAAAATCAGAGATGAAAGGGGAAACATCACAATCAGAAAGATAAGAATATTATAAGGGAATGCTCTAAAAACCTATATGCTACTAAATTTAAAAACCTAAAAGAAATGGATGGATATCTAAAAGCATGGGAACCACCAAAACTAAACCACGAAGAGATTAACAGCTTAAAAAGACTCATAACACTAAAAGAAATTGAAACAGTAATACAAAACCTCCCAACAAAAAAAATCCCAGGACCAGATGAGTTTACAGCAGAATTCTATCAGATATTTAAAGAAGATCTTCATCCAATACTACTTAATTTATTCAAAAAACTAGAAATGGAGGGAAAACTTCCAAATTCCTTCTATGAAGCTAGCATCACTCTCATACCAAAGCCTGGTAAAGATACAACCAAAAAAGAAAACTATAGACCCATATCCTTAATGAACATAGATGCAAAAATTCCCAAATGTCTATTATTTAGTGAGTTCACAAACTTGTGTGCATTTATTTAGCCTTAAAAAGGAATGAAGATGGAGCTCAGTGAGTAAACTGCTTTCCTAGTGTAAAACTACATAAAAGTCAGGGGTGGTAGCACTCACTTGTATTCCCAGTATTTGACATTCAAGGTCATCCTTGAATATTTAGAGAACTTGAGGCAAGCTTGGGATACCTGAGACCCTTCCTCAAAACACACCTTCCCCTCTCCTGTAAAAGTTGTGATGGCACACACCTTTAGTCCCAGCACTCAGGAGGCAGAGGCAGGCAGATGTCTGTGAACTGGAGACAAGCCTGGTCTACATAGTGAGTTCCAGGCCAGCTGGGGCTGCAGGGAGACCCTGCCTCAAAAAGACCAAAGGCTCAAACAAACAAACAAACAAACAAAAAAACTAACTAAAGATAGTAAAGAGCTACTAAATTAATCCCTTTTTGCAGATGACATGATGTTATATCTAAGAGATGCGAAAAATTCCACCAGAAACTCCTAGATATTATTAACACGTTCAGTAAAGTGGCAGGTTACAAAATTAACCTACTAAAGACTCTAGCCTTTCTATACACCAATGACAAGCAATCAGAGAAAGAGCACATGGAAACACTTAACCCTCCCATTCACAATAACCTAAAAAAATCTCAGAGTAAACCTGACCAAAGACATTAAAGACCTCTACAGTGAAAATTTTAAATCTTTAAAGAAAGAGATTGAGGAAGACATCAGACGATGGAAGGACCTCCCATGCTCATGGATTGGAAGAATTAATATTGTGAAAATGACCATCCTACCAAGAGTCATTTATAGATTCAATGCAATGCCAATCAAAATCCCCATGACATTTTTCACAGAATTGGACAAAACCATCATCAGATTCATATGGAAGCACAAAAGACCTTGGATAGCCAAAACAACTCTGAACACTAAGAGCAATGCCGTGGGGATTACTATACCAGATTTTAAGCTGTATGACAGAGCTATAGTCCTAAAACAACATGGTACTGGCACAAAAATAGACCCATAGATCAATGGAACAAAATTGAAGACCCAAATATGAGTACATGCAATTTCAGCCACCTGATATTTGACAAAGAGACCATGAATATTCACTGGAGGAAAGACAGCATGTTCAGCAAATGGTGCTGGCAAAACTGGATCTCTACCTGTAGAAGAATGAAACTAAACCCCTATCCTTCACCCTGCACAAAAGTCAATTCCAAATGGATCAAATACCTCAATGTAAAGCCTGAAACTCCAAAACTGTTAGAAGAAAACATTGGGAATAACCTACATGATATAGGTGTAGGAAACGATTTTCTAAACCGGACATCAATTGCTCAGGAAACAAGGGCAAGAATTAACAAACGGGACCTCATAAAACTAAAAAGTTTCTGTACATCAAAGGAGGCAACCAGGGAAGCGAACAGAAAACCCACAGAATGGGAGAAAAACTTCACCAGTGACACATTCGACAGAGGTTTAATATCCAGAATTTATAATAAACTCAGAAAACAGAGAATCAAGACAAGAAGCAAACCAATTAAAAGGTGGGCTAAGGATCTGAACAGAAAGTTCTCAAAAGAAGAACTGAAGATGGATATGAAGCATCTTAAAAGATGTTCAACATTACTAATAATTAGGGAAATGCAAATTAAAACCACTTTAAGATTTCATCTTACCCAAGTTAGACTGGCTAAGATCAAGATAACAAATGATACCAAATGTTGGAGAGGATATGGGGAAATGGGAATACTCATCTACTGCTGGTGGCGCTGAAAACTTGGTCAACCCCTATGGAAAGCAGTGTGGAGAATTCTTAAAAAACTA
>NW_008333388.1:766053-766663 GCF_000622305.1 Nannospalax galili
TTTAAACACCCAAAAGGAAAGTATAACCAAAGATTAAAGGGGCCAATATAATTTTTTAGAGTCCTATGTATAGCTAAAGGCTACATAACAAGCAACAATGTCAGATCAGAGATACCTGCTTTTGAGTTGTTGGTCAGGGCAGCCAAAGGGACTCCCAGATTAGTAACCCAGCATAGAACTGGGAAAATGAACAGCAGACCCCAATCTTATCTAAAGGAATATTGACAACTGATTGCTGCTAGATGAGGAACAGCTGACCCTCCTAAAACAAGGCCTCTAGATAGGCTGACTATATTCACCAGAAGGGCGAGTAGTGGGGAATGGCTAGGGGTGCTGACAACACAGCGACAATAGCAGGGATATCAGAGTATAAGGGCTCTAGTGTGGGGAGGGAGACTATTGGAGGGTGCCATCTGGGAAGGGGTGTATAGTCAAATAAGATGGTTTGGGATGTTCTGTGTGATACACACACACACACACACACACAAATCAACAAACTTTTAAAAATGTATTATATTTGAGGAGGAAGCATGGAAATTTACATCATGCTAATTAGTACTGGTGATAAACATTACCACTGAAATCTACCCGATGACTTTATAGACATACA
>NW_008333388.1:766907-771316 GCF_000622305.1 Nannospalax galili
CTATGTCTTACAGGGCTTATACTGAGTTCAATATTGTATAACTGTATTAGCTCACCTGTGAACCTACAAATTGCACCCACTTGTGAGAGAGCTGTATTCTTGCTCTGGAATCTGTTACTGAATATGTTAAATCTGTAGTGAAATGCTTCTTCTAATGATGTAGTTATTACAAATTTTTTTAAATGATAAAAAAATAATTCTTCAAAGCATAAAAATTTGCTCCTTAATAATTATTAGATGTGAAAAGCATTACCACTGAAATCTAACTGATGACTTTATGTCCATGCTCAGATGCCAAGGAGCTCAGAGAGTAAACGACTATGACTGGTGATGAACAGATATATAGAGATTAGAAATGCATGTGCAAACATCTCAATGTCACTTGCATTAAAAATGAATTTTTCTGTATGAAACTGTGTATTTTAATAATGAAATGGATATCTTTTAAAAAGGTTGAAACCTCATTTAATTTTGTGTCATGTAGGGTTTATGCTGAGTACAATATTGTATAACAGTATTAACTCATTGTAAACCTAAAAATTACAGCCAATTTTGAGAGAGACGCATCTTAGCTCTGGAAATTGTTGTTGAATTGTCAAAATATGTCGATGATATTGTAATGAAATGCTTCTTCTAAGTATGTGGTTATTAAATAAATAATTTAAAGAATATTGCCATTCTGGGAGGAGAGATGACCTCATAGTTAAGAGCCTATACATCTCACAGAGGACCCAAGTACAGTTCCCAGCATTCATGTTAGGCAGATCACAACTGCCTATTACTCCAGCTCCAGGAGATCTGATGCCCTGTTGTGGGCACTTTCATTCACATGTGTACAAATCCACACACAGATACACACATATACACATAATTTTTTAAAAATATGGCCATTTAATGCAGTAATGATTTTTGATAGTTTTATTTCACTTTTGTTTTATAGCCCAAGATAAATATTTTACTTTTATATTTCCTCAGTATAAAATTTGATGTAGATACTCAGCATGCATGTCTGTGATATTACTTACTAATATATTCTGTTTCTGTAAGATCCTGTCATCCCTGATTGAAGAAACACACAATTGTAAAATACTACATTGAAAAAAATACTACATGGAACTCTTACAACATTGGAATTAGAAAAAGCACAAATATTCATGGTGTAAGTTTTAATCATATGTAACTGAATAGTTGTTTGAATCCATATTTTTTCACATTTTAGGTCTCAATTCATGCAGGAGCCTCATCATCCATGGAAGCTTGTTGTAGGCACGATAAGGAAGAACATATTTATCTCTGGGCATTTGCTTTGAAAATCTAATCCATTAAGGGCTATAGGGTCAGATGGCAAATTTCCCACTTAGATGGTGCAGAGAACTGGGAGTGCAGGGGCCTCTTTATAACCCACAGGTACAGAGTGGTGGTGAGGAGGTGTCTTGCATGGTACGTGGAATGCTCAGGATGTGGAGTCATGAACACCAGAGGGGTCCTCACCTTGGGAATGTGTCCTGACTGGGGACCCAAAGGAGCCTGAGACCCTATCACCTGAATAAGACTCTTATCTCTGTGTGGACAACTGACTGATGACCAGGAGGAGCCGGTCCATTTCAGGCTGTTATGGGCTGAATTATGTCTCTTCCAAATTTATGTGTATAAGTCCTAGTCACCACCTATCCCCATATTTCAGGTGACTCTAATTGGAAACAGGGCGGTTAAAGAACTAATTGAAGTTAGGTGAGGTCAATGGGGTAGGTGGCCATAATCACATATGACTGGTGTCCCCTTAAGAAGAGATTATGATAGACACACAGAGGAGAGACCACATGTCAACACAGAGAAGTCCTCTGCCTGCAAGCTTAAGAGAGAAGCCTCAGGAGGAACGAACCCTGCTACCTCCTTGATCTTGAACTTCCAGCCTACAGAATTGGGAGTAAATCAATGCCTGCTGTTAGTCCCTAAATCTATGCCATTTAATTCCTATAGCTTTCACAAGGTAATGAGCAGGCATTGGTCCTGTGGGCAACACCAGAGCCTTACCACTGAAAGAGCTGAGGACCGGTCTGTCTGAAGCATCGGGACTTTGAACAAAAATTCAGTTGTTCAATTGAAAACAGTACAAGGCTTGATTTCTTTCACACTTAAACTTGAGCTCTCATTCAGGCTTATTCCATGGTATTTTACTTCATGTAGTATATGTCTTTTAATTAAAAAAACCTTTTATTTATTTAGTGGTGTGTGTGTGTGTGTGTGTGTGTGTGTGTGTGTGTGTGTGTGACAGCATTCATGTGGAGGTCAGAGGACAACTTGTGGGAGTGACTTCTCTCCTTCTACCAGGGAGGTTCTGAGGATTAAACTCAGGTTGTCAGACTTGGTGTCAAGTGCCTTTACCTGCTGTGCCATCTTGCTGGCCCCTCATCTAGTGCATTTTGAAGATCTGTTCTTATTTCTACCATTCTTTTTCAAATGCATCACTCTTAGAACTCATTATGTTATAATTCACTGCAAAGTTGCTTAAAACCAGAGAATGTCTCTCTCCTCCTCCTCCTCCTCTTCCTCCTCCTCTTCCTCCTCCTCCTTCTCCTCTTCCTGCTCAGCCGAAGGCGCCGACCGCTCCTGCCTTCGAGGGCTAGCTTCGGGAAGGAAGGATGAACCCGGGTGAACCAGGCGGCCGGGGAGCCAAAGGGGAGACCCCTTCAGTCCTTCGCCATTCACTTTCCCCTCCGGTCACACACCCCCCTTTATATTCCGCTTCACGTGGGGTGCGGGGCGGGAGGGAAGGAGGGGCTTCCTCTTCCTCCTCCTCTTCCTCCTCCTCCTTTTCCTCCTCCTTCCTCCTCCTCTTCCTCCTTCTCCTTCTTCCTCCTCTTCCTCCTCCTCCTCCTCCTCTTCCTTTTTCTTCTTGCTATCATTGTTGTTGTTGACTTTTTAGCTTTTTGACACAGGGTCTAGCTATGTAGCCCTGGCTGGCCTGGAATCATTTACTCTTTCATGGACACTTGGCTATACTGATTGCTGTCCTGTGTTCAAAATTCATGCATAAAGTTCATATATATGTTCCTAAATATATTCTAGAAGAAATCTTCACATATAAGCTCCCCTATAGAGAAGACTTGAGAGGAAGAATTGGAAACCAGTCACCCAATTTGCAATGGATTCAATTGGCAGGAGGCAGAACAAACCACCAATAAACAGGGAAAGCCACAGAAAAGACTCTCAGCATTGTGTGATTTTATCAGCAGATGGCAGGTGTAATTTAATGTAGACAAACTAATAATTAATCAGGGAGTAAGGAGGCCAGGCCAGTGATGTGTCTGGATAGAAACTAATCTTCTAGCACACAAATCAAGAAAAGGATTTAGGGATTATTCTTGAAAAAAATCATTAAAACTATCAATCTGGTAAGGGGTTCTGGGTACAAAGGCAAATAGGGTGTTAGCAAAGAGGTGGCACAGAAAATAGAAGGTAGAGCCTGCTGTTTTGAAAGAATGTGCTTGATCCAGTTAGCAGTGTTGGTAGCCATTGTTATGCAAAAAAGTGATAGGAGAATGATAAAACCCAAGAATCAACTATGCTTGCTTACACTAGGACCGTGGATGGCCAGGTGTGTGTGGGGGTGCCAAGCTATTCTGGTAAGTGGGAATGGTGGGAACTGGGTCCCCATGAAGGATGCTTAAAGATTTTCATGTACACATACACACACACACACACACACACACACACACACACACCAGGTCCCCATGAAGGATGCTTAAAGGTTTTCATGTACACACACACACACACACACACACACACACACACGCACACACAGTGTAGTTCAGCTGTTTGACCACCAATGTAGTAGATCCATGATACAAAGTCTGCTTGGTGCCTCTCCTCTGTTTCTGCCCTCACCTGAGAGTCCCTAGAGAGTAGTGTGGGTCTTAGCCTTGTGTCCTGTCGGCACAGCTGCCATCCATCCAACAACTTCACCCCACTAACCCTGGTTGAGAATATTGGAAAGAAGGAGTTCTGGGCTCTGCTTAGCAGAACATGTGACTGATGATGGCTGTCTCTCCTGCTCAGGGCCAATTTGTCTAAAGATCTATGTCTCAAAGACCTGATGGGCAAGCCCTAAATGCCAATTCTGTGTGGATTTAGCCTCTCTGTGCTTAACATACATGGGGTTTGCAAATTCTTTTCTCTCTTTCCTTCCTTCCTTCCTTCCTTCCTTCCTTCCTTCCTTCCTTCCTTCCTTCCATCCTTCCCTCCCTCCCTCCCTCCCTCCCTCCTTTCCTTCTTTCTTTCTTTCTTTCTTTCTTTCTTTCTTTCTTTCTTTCTTTCTTTCTTTCTTTCTTTCTTTCTTATCTATCTAGCTCTACTTCCTTCCTTCCTTCCTTCCTTTCTTTCTTTCTTTCTTTCTTTCTTTCTTTCTT